>NC_058522.1:68077513-68377513 GCF_904849725.1 Hordeum vulgare subsp. vulgare
GGTCGGTAAACACATATGAGCATGGTTCAAAGAAACACATATTGTAGCGTGCTTCATAATGTTTTACAGGTTGAGCGCAAATACAAGCTGCATAATGCAGGCTCCATATTTGTTCCATAAGTAGGATCCATCTGTTATTGTCTCATGTGTTCTTTCTAGCCTATTTACAATAGTATAGATCAAACTCTGAGCATAATTCAACAAATATTATTACAAACCATTAATCCTAGTGTAATAGATCATCCAAATTAACACATAATCCAAATGCAACGAATAATCCAATCAAATAATTTTTCAAGTCACAAAATGAATTTTAAAGTAACTTAAACACGCTATCTCCCACCAAACTATGTATGATGCTCAATGAGATCCTCCTTCAGTAGATCATGGGAGTCCGATCTTGAATCTTTCAGTATTGCCTCAAGAAATGTTTGAATGCGTCCTATGTGTGCCTGCGAGGCCCGGCAATAGTGCCATTATCTTCATAGTGAAAAGGGTCTGGAATATCTCTCTGATCATGTATGATCATATTGTGTATGATCACACAACATGTGATGATATTTTTCTCGCAAAAAAGCCATGATATTTTCCATGACATCCTTGTTGCAGAAACAAGCCAGATGAAGGTGCATGTAGTCCCCATCTGCAGTTTTGCTAATTAATGTCAATCCCCATGAACTATTGTTTTCCATTGAGATGTATTTGAAGGAAATTTCATAGGCAATGTATGAAGAATATTGGATAGATTGATGAAATCCACCAAGCAAATGATATGCATTGAGTTTTGGAGATTGGTCACTACCCATGATGAACCAAGTTAATGCTTCCCAAGTTGAGAAAACAAAGAAGATAGGGAGGGAGAGTACAAGTTGCTATATTTGATGAGAAGTTGAGAAAATAAAGAAGATGGGAATGGAGAGTACATGTTGATATATTTGTTGTGAGAAGGGGCAGATATCTTCAAAATGTCCCAAGGGTAACATTCCTAAGCCTCTAATTGTCGATGGTCATTATTCACTTAGAACTGGTAGTGTTGGCAAATTTTGCCAAGTTTGTTTGTGGCAAAAGTGGTTTTTTAAGTAAATAAGACATTTTGGGTTGTCAAGCCTATTGTGACTATCGATCTGGATGTAATTTTTATTATTTATAGTGTTTGTTGTACTGTCATAATTAAAGATGAATAGATCATAAGTTGATCCACAAAAAAGAACTTGGTTGGGAACCATCAAGCTCAAACTTGATCAGTAGGTTTATGAAGGGCATTAGAGACTTGGTTAGTTCATGAAAAAATGATGTTCACAATTCATTGTGGTTCAATCCAGGACAAGTGGATGGTCATCATATTTGTCAACCACTACCAAATTTGCTCTATTTTGCACTTCACTTGTGACATGTATAACCGTTTTTCATGACTGAAAATACAACGGTGATGTTTTTCGGTCGTCACCCCCACCATCACCGAAGCGCCTTCATAAAAAATAAAATATTTATGGTACCACTCCCTCTGTCACGCAAGATCGTATCTTAGGTGACGAACCAAAAGTACGTCAATGAAACTATCTTATGCGATGGATAAAAAATGTCACTAGAACTGTCAACGTATACTAACAACCGCCCCACCATGTTTGAGGAGTCAAAGAATCTGACATACGGGACCAAAATATGAGAAACGAGAATATGCGTCAAGAAAGCAAAAGTGTGTATGCTTAGATAGTCATTCTAACATTCGATCAGTAAAATTCAAGGGGTAATGATCTTTTCTAGTAGATTTGTTTAATTTTCTAAAATCAATTACCATCCTATAAACAGTTACAGTTCTCTGTGGGATATGTTCATTTTTGTCATTTGGAACAACGGTTATACCTCCTTTCTTAGGAACACAATGAATGGGACTTACCCATCTACTATCAGCAATAGGATAAATTATACCTGCCTCCACGAGCTTTGGTATTTCTATTCTTACTACTTCTTTCATTTTATGATTCAAACGACCTTGATGATCAACGACAGTTTTAGCGTACGGTTCTGTATTAATGTTGTGCTGACATAGAGTGGGACTAATACCCTTAAGATCATCAAGAGTATATCCAATAGGAGCTCAGTGCTTCTTAAGAGTTTTACGTAATCTATTTTCCTCATGCTCTGAAAGTTTAGCACTAATAATAACACGATATGTCTTCTTTTCATCAAGATAAGCATATTTCAAAGTGTGAGGTAATTTCTTTAATTCAAACACTTGATCTCCCTTAGGTGGGAGAGGATCTCCTAGAATGTCAACACGCAAATTGTGTTTTGGGATAGGTGCTTGCTTAAAGAATATCTCATCTATTTCATTTGTCCCATTCATATGCATATCATTTTCATGGTCTAGAAAATATCGTTCCAAAGGATCACTAGGAGGCACGACAATAGAAGCAGGACCAATAATTTCATCTTTACTAGGTAAGTCTTTCTCATGTAGTTGTCTGCCAAACTTAGAGAAATTAAATTCATGAGACACATCACCAAAACTTACTTTAACCTTTTCTGTAACACAATTAATTCTAGCATTAACGGTATTCAAGAAAGGCCTACCAAATATAATGGGACAAAAAATTATCTTGTAGTGAACCAAGTACTAACAAATCAGTGGGGTACTTGAACTTTCCACACAGGACTTCAACATCTCTAACAATCCCAACTTGTGAAATAGTGTCTCTATTGGCAAGTTTGATAGTGACATCAATGTCTTCAATCTCAGAGGATGATATATTATTCATAATTTCTTGATATAAAGTAAAAGTTGTAGAACTACACTAGCACCCATATCACATAAACCATGATAGCAATGATCCCCAATCTTAACAGAAACAACAAGCATGCCAACAACTGGTTTATTTTTACCTAACATATCTTGTTTGTTTCTAGAAGGTTTTGCAATTCTAGAAGCCTCATCGCGGAAATAGATAACCTGGCCATCAATGTTATCAACCAAGAGATTGTTAACCATGGTAATATTAGGTTTTAAATTATTTGTTCAGAAGGTTTGGGTCTCCTGACATTGCTTTAATTAACTGCGGTTGCAGCTTTAGCATGTTCCTTAATCTTAACAGAAAAAGGTGGTTTCTCAATGTAAGCAGCAGGCACAACTAGATCAACATTAATTGTTTCATCTTTAACTTCAATAGTTTCCTCTAAAAATTATTCAATAGGTGGATGAAATTTATTCCAATTCTCCTTTGGGAGATCAACATGAATATCGAATGGTGCACACGTATAAGCCATCATCTGACTGTCAAGCCCATATTTATTGCTCAAATTATGAAAAGTATATGTTTTCATAAAAGATATAACACAATCAAACTCAAGCTTTAAATCTGATTCTTTACCTTTGTCGAGTTCCCAATCTTTAGACTTGAGTTTAATTCTCTCCAAAAGATCCCATTTGAAGTCAATAGTCTTATTCATGAAGGAACGAGTAGAAGAAGAATCAAGCATCGATCGATCATCATAAGAAAGGCGATCATAAATGTTTTGAAGTATTATTTTTCTTGGGAGCTCATGATTGGGGCATGTGTGCATCATATACTTAAACCTCCCCCAAGATTGAGGAATACTTTATCCTTCACGAGGCCAAAAATTATAGATATACTTCCGATCACGATGAACCTGATGCATAGGAGAAACATTTCTGATGGAATTCCAATTTCAGTCGATTCTATTCCCATGTTCCACCATCATCCAATAGCATGTACCAAATAAATGCTTTTCCCTCAAAATATAAAGAGAATACCTTCTTCTTAACTCCATCCTCGGAGATACCTGCAAGGTTAAATAATCCACAAATCTTATCTATATATATCAAGTGCAAATCAGGATGACTTGTTCCTCTCGTGCATAAGGATTAGCTAGCGGTTTCTCTAACATACCCGAAGGAATTTCATAGTAAATATTTTCAGTAGGTTCAGTAGGTTGAGGAGAAACTTTTTCCACTTCTGTTCGGGGTGAAATAAACAAAAAAAATCCCCTCAAAGGATTATCTTCCATAGTAACAAGCAACAATAAATTTCAGCATGTAGCAAAAATGTTTCCTTACCAAATTTCGCTAACCAAAGGTGCTTCACTCCCCGGCAACGGTGCCAGAAAAGATTCATGATGACCCACAAGTATAGGAGGTCAATCGTAGTCCTTTTGATAATTAAGAGTGTCGAACCCAACGATGAGCAGAAGAAAATGACAAGCGGTTTTCATCATGGTATTCTCTCCAAGTGTTCTGAGTAACACTGATAGATAGTTTTGTAGCAAGATAATTCATAACAAGTAACAAGTAACAAAAGTAGCAAGTGTGCAGAAAGGTGGCCTAGTCCTTTTTAGAGCAAAGGACAAGCCTGAAATTTCTCTTATATAAAGTAAAGTGCTCGCAAGGGCACATGGGAATTGTCATCTAGTCATGTTCATCATGTTGAGTTGATTCACATTTGTTACTTTGATAATTTGATATGTGGCTAGACCGGTGCTTAGGTGTTGTCCTTACTTGAACAAGAAACCTACTTATGATTACCCCCTCTCGCAAGCATCCGCAACTACAACAAAAGAATTAAGATAAGTCTAACCATAGCATGAAACATGTGGATCCAAATCAGCCCCTTATGGAAAAACACATAAGCTAGGGTTTAAGCTTCTATCACTGTAGCAGCCCATCATCTAGTTATTACTCCACAATGCCTCCCCTTAGTCCCAAATATGGTGAAGTGTCATGTAGTCGACGTTCACATGACACCACTAAAGGAAGCAACTACATACATATCAACAAAATAGCAAACGAATACCAAGTTCACGTGATTACTTATAACAAGACTTCTCCTTGTCCTCGAGAACAAAAATAACTACTCAAAAATCATCACCATGTTCAATATCAGAGGTCTAATGAATATGATAAAGGATATGAACAAGTTATCTTCCACCAAGTAAACCAACAAGCATCAACTACAAGATGTAATCAACACTACTAGTAGCCTCCAGCTATCAATTCGAGGTTTTGAGACAAGGATTGCATACAAGAGATGAACTAGGTTTGAGATGAGATGGTGTCGATGAAGATGTTTATGAAGATTGGCCCTCCCATGAAGGAGGAAGCATTGATGATGACGATGGCTTTGATTTTTTTTCCTCCCGAAGGGAAGTTTCCCTAGCAAAATCACTCTGCCAGAGAGAAAAAGGGCATCTACCCAGGTTTTTGCCTCCAGACGGCGGTGCTTCGTCCCGAAATTATCATCTTTATTCTTTGTAGGTAAAAATCCATCATATAACAGAAAAAGGGAGTCAGAGGCCGGCTATGGGCCTCCCAAGCCATCAGGGCGCGCCCACCCCCTGGGCGCGCCCTCTTGGCTTGGCACCAACACATGGCCCCCTCCCGTACTAATTTGCTCTAGTAATTCTTAGATATTCCATAAAAACATCGTGAAGTGTCAGGTCATTTAGAGTCGAGAAAATTTCCAATTTTTTCCATGTCTTTCAAGTCCAGGATTCCAGTTTCACGTAGTTTCCCGCTTTGTGTAGATCTTGCAAATTAAGAGAGAAAATGCATTAGAATTGTATCATAAAGTGGAATAATGACCAAGAACAATATAAATATCAACAAGAAATCAAGATGCAAAATGGACGTATCATGAAATTATCCTCTTTGCCACACCCATTCATGGGCAATCTATGTAATATGATGAAGAGTAGTTCTATGTTATTGTTGCACTTCTTATTGATGTCCGAACACTCCTACTCGTGATTTGCAATGCTTTTGTGAATGATGTTGCTGATGTATCAATTGTTTGTTCCATGTATGAACCTATAATGCTATATTAGTCTATGTGATCATATTCTCATGTTCATGCTTTGTTTAAGAATTAACATGTCATCTCATAGTTCAGTAAAATGATAGCATACACATATATTCTTAATGGATTTCATTATGAGCATCTCAACCAATATCCATTAGATAAACCAAAAACTTTGTTTTCAAGACCACATCACAATTTTTTCCTGTTTCCCAGCCTGCCAAACATCTAAACTTATACCCAAAAAAATTGATTCTAATATGTTATAAATTTTCTCACCAACACTCCTTTTTTTTGTAAACCACCGAGATTTTTGGTGAAAACAAACATTTTCTGCCACACTGCAAAAAACTATCCCTGAAAATAATGTCGCCAAAGTTGGCTAGGGCGCTACCCCGGGAGAAAGAACACCACATGACGGTGGACCATCACAAAAATGATTTAGGCAATGGTTCGTGTTTCATCACCAAGGTTTTTGTCAGTGAATAGAGCGATGTTTGCAGTGAATCTAATGCTCCTCTTTGTGCTAATTTATACTTATATTGTTTACATCGAAAGTTACTTGCCCTTTGCATCTTTATGTTTTGTACCTACTATGTGTTTGTATATGTTGTTTCTCCTTGTTTGTTTGATTTGTGTTATCTAGCATTTGTAGACCGCAATGATGAAAGGATGTGGATGTCTCCTAGAGGGGGGTGAATAAGTGCTTTAAAATAATCACCTTTATCCTTGAACAAATGCAAAATAAAACTAGCGTTTAATTAGTCAAGCACAAAACCTAAGAAAAATAGGCTCACCTATGTGCACCAACAACTTATGCTAAGCAAGGTAAACAACTAAGTGATATCAAGATATATAACAAGAGACAATATGGCTATCACAAAGTAAAGTGCATAAGTAAAGGGCTCGGGTAAGAGAAAACCGAGGCACATGGAGACGACGAGGTATCCCCAAGTTCACACCCTTGCGGATGCTAATCTCCATTTGCAGCGGTGTGGAGGCACAATGCTCCCCAAGAAGCCACTAGGACCATCGTAATCTCCTCAAGCCCTCGCACAATGCAAGATGTTGTGATTCCACTAAAGGACCCTTTAGGGCGATCACTTAACCCGTAAAAATGGCAACCCTTGTGGGCGCTCACCGAACCCGTACACTTTGGCAATCCTTGGGGTGGTCATCGAAACCCGTACAAATTGCTTGGGGAAATCTCCGCAACCTAATTGGAGAACCTGACGCTTTCCCGGAGCTTTACACCATAATGATTAAGCTCCGAGGCACCACCAGCTATCTAGAGCGCCAAAGCACCCAAGAGGAACAAGCTCTAGGGTACCAAGCACCCAAGAGTAATTAGTTTCTCAACTTTTCACTTCCATGTATCACCATGGAGAACTCAAACCGATGCAAATAATGCAATGGCAAGAACACACGAAGTGGTCAAGTCCCTCACACTCAAATCCCTCCACAACAACAAAAGCTATGGAGGAATATGAGAGGAAGAACAAGGAGCTCACAAAGAACTCCAAGATCTAGATCCAAGGGGTTCCCCTCACATAGAGGAGAAAGTGATTGGTGAAAACGTAGAGCTAGATCTCGTCTCTCTTTTCCCTCAAGAACTAGCAAGAATCATTGGAGGGATTGAGAGTTAGCAAGCTCGAAAAAGGTCAACAATGGGAGCAAACATGAGCTCAAAAGGATTAGGTTCAATGGGATAGAAGAAACCCTTTTATAGGAAGGAAACAATCCAACTGTTACCCCCTCAGCCCGCACACAAGAGGTACCACGGAGTGGTACTACCACCCATAAGAGGTAGTACCACTGCTGGGAGCGGTACTACCGCTGGGATGGTAGAGCCAAAGAGCAGAGGGTAGGAAGGCGAGTGATAGTTCTGCTTGAGCGGTATTACCGGTGCTAGGAGTTGTACTACCATAGATAATAGGTAGTACCGCCTCCTACTAGTGCTCACAATCCGTTGAGGATTCGAGCCCGAGAAACATGGGCGGAAGTGGTGCGGTAGTAATAAGCAGTACTACCGCTGGGAACTACCGGGAAGAAACCGTCCAGTCCAACACGAAAAGGGTCGAGACCCCAGGACAGCGGCACAACCAGCGGCACTAGCAGGGGCACCACCCCCCGAGAGCAGTACTACCACGGACGAGATTGGTACTACCACAGAGAAGAGGTAGTAGTGCTACTCGGAGCGGTACTACCACTGGGATCTTTGCGGACCATGACGAAGGCAACAAATGAAAGCAAGAACACCAGAACTGCCATAACTTCTATCAATGAGCTCTGAATTGAGCAAACTCAAGGTTGTTGGATTTAGGACGACAAGAGTATCCAACATCTTGTAATCTTAAGAAGAGGCAGGATAAAAATTCCAATGATATAGAGACATGAAACTTCTATGAACTAAGAACCGAAAAAACTCCAACATCAAAAACATCATAGAAGATGTATATGGACTCTGTTTTCGATGAACTCGAGCTTGTCGTGAAGATGATCATAAGCTCTAAAACTCACAAAGAGAAACACCAAACAAGAACCAAGAAATATGATGCAAGGATGCAAATGGTCTGAGCTCTCAACGAACGATACGATCAAGCTACTCACTTGAGATCCCCCCTTGATAGTACGACAATCAATCCTATAACCTGGTCTCCAAACTACCACCATGAGACCGGTAAAATAGAAAACCTATCAAGGGCAAACCTATACCTTGCACATAGTCCATTTGAGTTAGATTATGACGATCTTGACTTCCTCAAGATGGACCACTTTTCTTGATTGCGTTGGCTCAATGAAGACTAGTTGACCCCCCCCCCCATACTCCACTATGGGTGAGCCACTTTTGAGCACATCTTCACACGTCCATTGTCACCACAATGAACGGCAAGCTTCAAGCATGATCTATTCATGATGCTCCACTCGAACTCGAGCACCTCAATCTTGATGACGATCTGTTAGATCGATAGAAGAGGTGTCTAGAGGGGGGTGAATAGACTACTTCCATAAATTAAAATCCTAGCCTTTTCCCAATTTTAATGATTGGCAGATTTTAGCGGTTTTAACAAGTCTAGTGCACCCTACGCATGCTATTCAACAAATATGGCAGCAGAAAGTAAAGACATTGCACATGTAGTAAGAAGTAGAGCTTAGGAAGATCAAATGCAAATAAGTTGACACGGCGATTTTTGGCATGGTTCCGATAGGTGGTGCTATCGTACGTCCATGTTAGTGGAGACTTCAACGCAAGGAGGGTAACAGTTGCAAGAGTCCATGGAGGGCTCCACCCACAAGGGGTCCACGAAGAAGCGGCCTTGTCTATTCCACCACGGCTTCCGTCCACACAGGACTAGCCTCAGTCATGGTAGATCTTCACGAAGTAGGCGATCTCCTTGCCCGTACAAACTTCTTGGTTCAACTCCACAACATGAAGTAGGAGGCTCCCAAGCGACACCTAACCAATCTAGGAGGCACCACCCTCCAAAAGGTAATAGATACGGTAGAATGATGAACTCATTGCTCTTGTGCTTATAAAGATAGTCTCCTCAACACTCAATCACTCTCTCACGGATGTGGCATGGGTAGGAGAGATTGATCTTGTGGAAAGCAACTTGGGGAGTCTAGAGATCAAGTTTCATATGGTTCGATTGGAATCTCTTGATTTCAAGACATGAGTAGGTGGCTCTCTCTCAGAAATATGGATCTCGCAAGTGTAAGTGTCTTCTTAGTGCTTCCTCTAGGAATGAGAAGTAGGTGGATGGGTATATATAGGCATCCCCAAAAATCCAACTGTTACAACATTATTTCCCAACTCGGTGACACCGAAATGAATCTCGGTGGTACCGAGTTGCACTAAATGTGGCAACTTTTGAATTCTCGGTGAGACTGACATAGAAATCTCGGTGGTACCGATACGATGACCTAGACGAGTTTCCAAATCTCGGTGAGACCGTTTAAAACTTGGAAATTCCAATTCTTAAAATCTTATCAACAGAAAATTGGTCACTAAATCTCAGTGGCACCGAATGGAACGTTGGTGGTACCGATATGGTCGGGTTTGACATAGGATCTAACAAGTGTAAAATCCGTAGGGCTGAACGGAAATAGTTGGTGGCACCGATCTTGCTTTTTTAGATTTGGACAGAGATATTTTGTGGGAGAATGGTTGAGTACCTTTGGTGGCTACCTCTAAACACTTTAGCAACCAATTCATCATAATACCTCACCCCTTTTTATAAGTATTGGCTTTCCTATGGACTCAAAGTGATTTCTCACAAATGTAAAATGTAGAGTCTTCTAGGTTGAAGCTTGAGCCAATCCTATTCCTTCCGTGCATCAAGGGGCTTCTCCTCACAATCCTATAGCCAATGCTCTTTGTGGATTATACCTCAAATATACTAGGTGAAAGTGTTATTCCAAGAGACAATGTATGTTGTCATGAATTATCAAAACCACCAAGGGAGCATACGTGCTTTCAATCTCCCCCTTTTTGGTAATTGATGACAACATACAATCAAAGCTTCAATTAAAGATAGGCATTATAATATGACAACTTTGAAGGATACATGACTAGTAAAAGCTCCCCCTAAATGTGTGCAATCCCTTTTAAGGATAGTTGCTTTGGACTCCATGGGCACATGCATGGTAGAAGGATAAGACAAGTCATATAGATCTTGGCTATATGAATCAAACATATGTGAATGAAGAACTTCCATGTTCAAGACTCACTCTTGAGAACAATATGTGCAACAGACAAGAGATCATCCTGAACAAGGATATGATGCATATACTTACCTTGAGATTCTTGAGCGTCTTAGCAGTAGGAGTACACTTGGGAAAACAAATGTTAGATAACACAAGATTACTCTATTGTAAAGATGCAAAGAGCTTCAAAAGTACCAAGATGTTGAAGACATATTTAAAATATGATTTGATGACAGATATGTCTCCAAGAGAATTTAGAACTTTCTCCCCTAAGGATGAATATGTAAGAATTTCCTCTCCCCTAAATCATAGCATGTAGATATTGGTAGTAGGTAGGGTGAGACAAGTTCAATCCAAAGATAGTGGAAAACAAATGTATCTGAAACAATTTTATCTCTCTCCCCTTAATGGTGTTACTCCCCTTGAGTATGTAAGGTTTTATATATCCCCCCTTAGGCAGATCTTCCCTTAGGTAGACATTCCCTTAGGAACATATATCTACCCCTTTATGTAAGCTTATTGGAAGCTTTGATATTTCTCCCTCTTTGGCATTAGTTTCCAAAAAGATCAGAGGGTAAGGGCTCATTGACAGACAGGGATCCTTGATTCTTCTCTCTTTGATATGGGTTCCTTGAAATTTCTCCCCCTTAGTTAGTATGTAAGGATTCATTGAATGTTCTCCCCGTTTAATATGGATAAGAGTTCCTTGAACTATCTCTCCCTATGTTAGGGACCTTGGATGTTTCTCCTTCTTATATTGTGGGATCACTGAGGATTTCTCCCCCTAGAGAATTTTTCACCCCCTCGAAACTTTTGGGAGACAAGATAATATCCTCCTTCGGGAAAAAATGAAAATGTTTAATAAGATCTTACGATGTAATAAAACTTCCGATAATTGACAATATTTCTCCCCCTTATGCAAAAGTTCAGAAATATCTGAAAATCTTAGGCAGACATAAATTTCGGAGTCACTGAGGCATAGAGGTTTGGTAGAACCAAAAATAATAACATGCCTCTTAGAGAAATCGGTTGGACCGAGTTTCCAAGATCTGTGAGACAGAGTTGCAATGAAAATCAACTCCTTAACTTATAATAGGCAGAAGATATCCACATATTTTGAAAAAGGAAATATCCAAAGATTAAAAATGAAATAAGAGAAAACATATTTTTGTTTGTTTTTTCCAAAAATATATACATACATATAGACGAGAGTTGAATGGTTCTAAGAAAGCATGCAATGACAAATCTGAACCATACAAGAATCTCCATCTAGATGTGGGGTGGTGACTAGGTCGCCTATATTAGAGTATGTTGACTTGAGGAGCCAAGCAAGAATGCTTGATCATAGGTCATACTCATCGTTTAAGCGCAATATGGGTTACCATTTTTCAATTATGCTTTTTAATGTCTTCATATCACTTGAGTTTCTTTACCTCATGACTTGGTGCAAAGCTATATAAAGGATATGAGTACATACCTTCGAATGATGTTGATGATGTGGCATGTAGGTGAACTTGTTGTGGATGCTCAAAATTGATGAAGATCATCTTGAGTTGGGAGCAATCCTTGTTGTTTTGGTTCACTTTTCACCTACATTGGTTATTCATGCAAGGAAGAACATAATATATCCAAATGACATGAGAGAATTTCATCATCATATAGTTGTCAAGGATATGATTTTGTTGTCTTCTTCCTTCATCTCCGAAGAAGGGGTTGTTGATACTTGGCCATGACAAGATTGCTTTTGATGTGAGTTGATGGCAAACTTGTGAAGTGTAGTTCTTCCAAGTACCTATGATATGTCTCTCGCGTATCTATAATTTTTGAATGTTTCATGCCAATACTATACAACTTTCACATACTTTTGGCAACTTTTTATATGATTTATGTGACTAACCTATTGATCTAATGCCCACTGTCAGTTCCTTTTTTTGCATGTTTTTTGTATCGCAGAAAATCCATATCAAATGAAGTCCAAATATGATAAAAATTTACAAAGAATAATTTTGGAATTTATGTGATTTTTGGGAGGTGGAATCAACGCAAACGGGGGCTCACACAACCCACAACCCACCAGGGCGCGCCACAGGCACCAGATGTGCCCTGGTGTCTTGTGACCTCCTCGAACATCGGTTGGAGCCCTTCTTATGGCGCAAGAAAGATAATTTATGGAAAAAATTGTGTACAAATCTTAGCGCAATCGGGGTTACGAATCTTCTCGAATTTAAGAAATAGTGAAGGGCCAGATCTGGGAGGCGCGAAACAGAAGAGAACAGAGAGGGAGATCCAATCTCGGAGGGGCTCCCGCCCCTCCGCCGCCATGCAGGCCATGGACCAGAGGGGTAACTCTCCTCCCATATAGGGGGAGGCCAAGGAAGGAGAAGAAGGAGGGAGGCTCTCTCCCCCTCTCCCCCAGTGGCGTCGGAGTGCCGCCGAGGCTAGGATCGTGACGGCGATCTACATCAACAGCCTTGCTACCGTGAACACCAACTTTTCCCCCCCTCTATGCAGCTGTGTAAAACACCTTGTCCCCGCTATAATATCTACTTAAACATGGTGCTCAACTCCATATATTATTTCCCAATGATATTTGGCTATCCTATGATGTTTCAGTAGATCCGTTTTGTCCTATGGGTTAATCGTGATCTTGGTTGGTATGATTGTATATTTTTGCATAGTCTTTCTATACAATTTTTTTATTTCTTCCTAACTTTTCAGAATTTGTGAAGTACCACAAGTATGGTAGATGTAAAGATTGCTAAAGACTGTCCTGTTTAAGACATATTTTGTTTTTGATGCATTGTTTTGCTTGTTTTCATGAAACTATCGATTTTTATCTGTGGTGTGAGCCATGGAAAAGTTATATTACAGTAGCTACAATGGAAAAACAAAAAAATGAATTGGTTTGCAACAGTACTTAGAGTAGTGATTTGCTTTATTATACTAACGGATCTTACCGAGCTTTCTGTTGAGTTTTGTGTGGATGAAGTGATCAAAGATCGAGGAAGTCTCAATATGAGGAGAAGGAGGAGAGGCAAGATCTCAATCTTGGGGATGCCCAAGGCACCCCAAGTAAATATTCAAGGAGACTCAAGCGTCTAAGCTTGGGGATGCCCCAGAAGGCATCCCATCTTTATTTGACAAGTATCGGTATGTTTTCGTCTTTGCTTCGTTCATGTGTTATGTGCAAATCTTTGAGCGTCTTTTGCATTTAGTTTTCATTTTTATTTTCTGCACCATGCTGTTATGAGATAGTCCATGGTTGATTTATAGAATGCTCATTTCACTTCACTTATATATTTTGAGTATGGCTTTATAGAATGCTTCATGTGCCTCACTTATATTATTTGAATTTTGGATTGCCTGTTTCTCTTCACATAGAAACCCGTTGTTTGTAGAATGCTCTATTGCTTCACTTATACTTATTAGAGCATGATCTTTTGTAGAAAGAATTAAACTCTCATGCTCCACCTATATCTATTTAGTGAGTCAACATGAATTGGCCATTTGCATGGTTAGTCATAAAATCCTACATAAAACTTATGGATCACTGAATATGATATGTTTGATTCCTTGCAATAGTTTTGCGATATAGAGATGGAATATGTGGGAGGTACTAGTAAATGGTTGTGGTTAGTAAGTATAGTCTCTTGTTAAGGTTTGTGATTCCCGAATCATGCATGTATAGTCTCTTGTTATGCCGGGAAGTTGGAGCACAATTTATCCTTGATTGTCTACCTTCGTGTGAAGATAGGGGGCACGCGATGGTTAACTCCTACCGACCTCGCCCTTAGGGGCATGCGTAGTAGTACTTTTCTTTGAGGGATAATAAACTTTTGCAATAAGTATATGAGTTCTTTATGACTAATGTGAGTCCATGGATTGTACGCACTCTTACCTTTCCGCAATTTGCTAGCCTCTACGGTACCGTGCATTGCCCTTTCTCACCTCAAGACATGATGCAAACCTCGCACGGTGCATCCAAACCCCGTGATATGATACGCTCTATCACACATAAGCCTTATTATATCTTCCTCAAAACAGCCACCATACCTACCTATTATGGCCTTTCCATAGCCATTCCGAGATATATTGCCATGCAATTTCCACCGCCTCCGTTTGACTTGAGCATTCATTGTCATATTGCTTTGCATGATCATATAGCTGACATCGTAGTTGTACCTCAGCCACCGTGCATCATTTTTTATACATGTTATGCTAGATCATTGCACATCCTGGTACACTGTGAGAGGCATTCATGTAGAGTCATATTTTGTTCTAGGTATTTGAGTTGTAATTTTTATTTTCTTTGAGTTATAAGTAAATAGAAGTGTGATGATCATCATTATTCATTATTAGAGCATGTCCCAGTGAGAAAAATATGATGGAGACTATGATTCCCCCACAAGTTGGGATGAGACTCCGGACAATGAGAGAAAAAAAATAAAAAAGGAAAAAAATAGAAAAGATAGAAAGAAAAGAAAGAAAAAATAAGGGAAAAGGGAAAAAAGAAAAAGAGAGAAGGGACATTCTAGTTCCACACTTGTGCTTCAAAGTAGCACCATGTTTTTCATATGGAGAGTCTCCTATGTTGTCACTTTCATATACCGGTGGGAATTTTTTATTATAGGATTAGATGCACATCCACTTAATTTTCATATGGAGCTTTCATACACTTATAGCTCTTAGTGCATTCGTTGCATGTCAATCCCTACTCCTCACATTGATATCAATTGATGGGCATCTCCGTAGCCCGTTGGTTAGCCGCGTCGATGTGAGACTTTCTTACTTTTTTGTCTTATCTATATTTACCCCTATCATCATACTCTATTCCGCCTGTAGTGCTATATCCATGGCTTGTGCTCATGTATTGCGTGAGGGTTGAAAAACTGAAACGCGTTACAAAGTATGTACCAAATGCTTGGCTGACAACGGGATGGTACATTATTTATACTTTGTGTTAAGAAGACAGAGCATGACAAGATTATATGACTTTTTAGGGATAGCTTTCTTTAGCTTTGATATTTTGAAAGACATGATTGTTTATTGGGATGCCTGAGTATTGATGTCTTTATGTCAAATCATAGACTATTGCTTCACTTATGTCTTAATATTCATGCCATGATTAGATATATTGTCAAGTTTATGCTAGGTAGCATTCCACATCAAAAATTATGTTTTCTTTATCATTTACCTACTCGAGGACGAGCAGGAATTAAGCTTGGGGATCCTGATACGTCTCCTCGTTTCTATAATTTTTTATTGTCTCATGCCAATATTATACAACTTTCACATACTTTTAGCAACCTTTTATATTATTTATGTGACTAACCTATTGATCTAGTGCCCAATGCCAGTTCCTTTTTTTGCATGTTTTTTGTATCGCAGGAAATCCATATCAAACGAAGTCCAAACGTGATAAAAAATGTATGGCGAATTATTTTGGAATTTATGTGATTTTTGGGAGGTGGAATCAACACAAACGGGGGCCCACACAGCCCACAACCCACCAGGGCGCGCCACAAGCACCACGCGCGCCCTGGTGTCTTGTGCCTTCCTCGAACGTCGGTTAGAGCCCTTGTTATGTTTCAATAAAGATAATTTATGTAAAAAATGTTTAAAAATATCAGCGCAATCGGAGTTATGGATCTCCAGGAATTTAAAAAATCATGAAGGGCCAGATCTGGGAGGCGCGAAACAGAAGAGAACAAAGAGGGAGATCCAATCACGGAGGGGTTCCCGCCCCTCCACCTCCATGGAGGCCATGGACCAGAGGGGGAACTCTCCTCCCATCTAGGAGCGAGCCCAAGGAAGGAGAAGAAGGAGGGGTGCTCTCTCCCCTCTCTCCCGGTGGCGCCGGAGTTCCGCCGGGGCTAGGATCGTGACGGTGATCTACATCAACAACCTTGCTACCGTCAACACCAACTTTCTCCCCCTCTATGCATCGGTGTAACACCCCTTCTCCCTGATGTAATCTCTACTTAAACATGGTGGTCAATTCCATATATTATTTCCCAATGATATTTGGCTATCCTATGATGTTTGAGTAGATCCGTTTTGTCCTATGGGTTAATCGTGATCTTGGTTGGTATGATTGTATATTTTATTTATGGTGCTGTCCTACGGTGCTCTTCGTGTCGTGCAAACATGAGGGGCCCCCGCTGTAGGGTGTTGCAATATGTTGATGGTTTTCTTATTGTCGGTGTTGCGGGGGTGAGAACAGCCTAAATGCGGATAAGTGGGTTATGGCGTATGGGAGTAAAGAGGACTTGATACTTAATGCTATGGTTGGGTTTGGCGACCTTAATGATCTTTAGTAGTTGTGGATGCTTGCTAGAGTTCCAATGAGAAGTGCATATGATCCAAGCAGAGAGAGTACGTTAGCTCTTGCGTCTCCCTCATATAAAATTGCAAGAATGATTACCGGTACTTGTTATCGATTGCCTAGGGACAAATGACTTTCTTGTTGACAAAAGCCATCCACTTTTATTACCTTGCAATTTATTCGTAGTTTTATTCTCGCAAAGTACTCATAGTTTTATTCGTGAAAATAGTTTCATGCTTGTTTTAGGTAAAGCAAACATCAAGCGTGCGTAGAGTTCTATCGGTGGTTGGTAGAACTTGAGGGAATATTTGTTCTGCCTTTAGCTCCTCATTGGTTTCGACACTCTTCTTTATCGAAGAAGGCTACAAGCGATCCCCTATACTTGTGCGTTCTTAACCCACAAAAGGTTAGATGCAATACAAGGGAGCATAGTTCTCCAAGATATTAGATAGTGTCAAGTCAATGGTATCATGGAATAGACAATCAAGCTCATGCCCTTGCATGCATCCGTGTGAGTCTAGCTCAAGTTTGAAGCATCAATGATGTTCAAATCACTCCTCAAATGACAAAACACTTCCTCATCAAGTGGTTTGGTAAAGATATCAGCTAATTGTTTGTCGGTATGAACATGATTAAGATCTATATCTCCTTTACCAACATGATCATGAATGAAATGATGTCGCACTTGAATACGTTTGATTCGAGAATATTGCACAAGATTATAGGCAATTTTAATAGCACTTTCATTGTCACACAATAATGAAACATTTTTAACATGAATGCCATAATACTTAAGAGTTTGAGTCATCCATAGTAATTGCACACAGCATGATCCGATAGCAATGTATTCCGCTTCGGCAGTAGATAAAGATACAAGTTTTGTTTCTTGGATGACCAAGACATAAGAGATCTCCCAAGAAATTGACATGTACCCGAGGTGGATTTTCTATCAACCTTGTATCTGACATAGTCCGAGTCGAAATAGCCAACACCATTAAAAGAAGATCCCTTGGGATATCATATGTCAAAGTTTGGTGTATGTCTCAGGTATCTCACGATTCTTTTCACACCCAATAGATGACACTCTTTAGGTGCCGTTGATATCGGGCACACTTGCAAACACTCAACATGATATCGGGACGTGAGGCACACAGATATAACAATGAACCGATCATTGATCGATAAACTCTTCGATCAACCAACTTGTCCTCCTTAGTGAGGTCAACATGTCCACTAGTAGGCATGGGGGTTTTCATACCTTTGCACTCTTGCATGTTGAACTTCCTGATTAAGTCCTTGGTGTACTTGGTTTGAGAGATAAACATACCTTCTCTCGATTGTTTGATTTGCAATCCAAGGAAGAATTTCACCTCACACATCATAGGCATCACATACTTTTGTGACATCAACCTTCCAAATTTATCACTAAAATGTTGGTTAGTAGAACCAAAGAGAATATCATCCCCAAATATTTGGCGCACAAATAGTCTCCATTAACTCTTATAGTGAACAAGGTTGCATCAATTTTTCCAATCTCAAAACACTTTTCTATGAGAAACTTCGTTAGGCATTACCAAGCTCTAGGGGCTTGTTTAAGACCATATAAAGCTTTACGAAGTTTGTAAACATGATTAGGTTTCTTGGAGTTCACAAAGTCGGTAGGTTGTTTGACATAAACCTTCTCCTCAATTTCACCATTTAGAAAAGCACTTTTTATATCCATTTGTTAAAGAGTAATACCATGGTGATTGGCATAAGAGATAAGAATGTGAATGGCTTCAAGTCTAGCAACACGGGCATACGTCTCACCATAGTCCATACCTTTGACTTGTGTGTATCATTGGGCTATGAGACGCGCCTTATTGCGTACAACTTGACCATCTTCATCTTGCTTGTTCTGAAACACTCATTTTGTACCGATGATGTCGTGCTCGTCCTCGGGCTTTTCAAAAAGTGTCCACACTTGATTCCTCCCAAAGTTGTGTAGCTCTTCGTGCATGGCATTCACCCAATCCGGGTCTTGAAGGGCTTCTTCTACCTTCAAAGGATCAATGCTAAGATAAATAAATAATGCTTGCTGAAGTTAGCTAAACGAGATTTAGAGCGAGTGATTCTCCCGGTTTGTATGTCACCAAAGATTTGATTCAGCGGATGATCTTTGTCCACTCTTGCTCGAAATCGTGACAACTTCTTCATGTTGGATGGTGGAGCTTCGTCATCATCATCTTCTTGCTTGTCATTGTTGACGGTGTGATCTCCTTGAGGTGGATCATCACGATGTGCTTCTTCCTCTTCTTCATCATGTCGTGTACCGCTTGTGGATGCCTCCGTGTTTTTTTGTGGTTCGCCTTGACGCAAAGTAGGAGCTTCCACTTGAGTTGATGAAGTACTTTCCTTCACCTTCATGGTACGAATCTTGCCGATAGGTAGATCTTGGATGGCTTCCGAAGGTTCCTTAGCTCCTACATCATTTGGAAAAAAAATCGACTTATGAACCATTAGATTCATCAAACTTCACATCTACTATCTCTTGAACTTTTCGAGTAAAGCTGTTGTAGACACGGTAAGTGTGATAGTTTGATTTGTAACCAAGTAGGAAACCTTCATGAGATTTAGGAGCAAATTTAGTGTGACGATGCTTATCAAGAATGTAGAACTTAGAGCCAAATACTCGAAAGTATCCAACTTGGGGTTTGTTACCGGTGAGTACATCTCGGCATGGGAAGCCCAGCCCGGTGACCCGACCCCAAAAACCCGGGCCAGGCTGGGACGGGCTTGTAGTTCGGGCCGGGTTCAGGCTGGGTTTTCAAGCCCGGGCAACAGTTTGGGTCGGGCTTGGGCTTGCACAATTCACCATTTTACACGAAGGCCCGGCCCGGCCTCGGGCCGGCCCGAAAATCCCCTTTTTAGTTCGTTCGGGCTGGGATCGGGCCTGAGATTTGCATTTTTTGGTCTGGCCGGGTCGGGCTTGGGCCTGAGGTTTTTGGTCCGGGCTTTCCAAAGCCCGGCCCGGTGTACGCCCAGTTTACCGGTGAGTAGCTCGTATGTCGTTTTTACCGGGAAGCTTGTGTAAGTAGAGTTGGTTTATGGCGTGACAAGCTGTTTCGACGGCTTCTGCCCAAAAGTATCTTGTTATCTTGTATTCGTCAAGCATCATTCTGGCTATCTCTATGAGATTCCATTTTTTTTATATATGTACGTCGCCGAGAACTCATGTGATATACCTTCTTAGTCAATGAAAGTATCCACATTTGTGTTCTTGAACTCCGTTCCAATGTCGCTCTGAACTTTCTTGATCTTCACTTCTAACTGACTTTGAGCTTTCCGAGCGAAGTTCTTGAAGATCTTTTGTACCCGCGACTTATCATCAAGAAATAATACCCACGGGAATATGGAAAAATCATCAACAATGACTAAACCATAAGAATTTCCACCAAGGCTTGCTACTGCGACAACAGACCTTCCCTGGTACGGCGCCAGGAATCCTGCTGCTACGGCTACGCCTTTAGGTACTTCCTTGGCAAATATGCAAAGGATTTCCCCGTGGCCTTGGAGCCTTGCGTTGGTGTTCCCTTAAAGAGTAAAGGGTGATGTAGCACAGCGGCGGTAAGTATTTCCCTCAGTTTTGAGAACCAAGGTATCGAACCAGTGGAAGATCTCGTCAAGTCACAAGTACCTTCACAAACACAAAGAGCTTGCACCCAACGCTATGAAGGGGTTGTCAATCCCTTATAGATTGTTTGCAAAGTGAGAACTGAAAGCAACAAAGTAAACAAGCAAAGTAAAAGTGAAAGTGGAAAAGATAGTTGTGAATAGACCCGGGGGCCGTAGTGTTCACTAGTGGCTTCTCTCATGAAAGCAAGTAGACGGTGGGTGAATGAATTACTGTCGAGGAATTGATAGAACCGTGCAAAGTCGTGACCTTGTGTAAGGCAATGATTATATCTATAGGCATCACGTCCAAAACAAGTAGACCGATACTTTCTGCATCTACTACTATTACTCCACACGTCGACCGCTATCCAGCATGCATCAAGTGTATTAAGTCCAAAAGAAAAGAGTAACGCCTTATGCAAGATGACATGATGTAGATGGACAATCTCATATCTACGATAAAATCCCATCTTGTTACCCTTGATGGCAACAACACGATGCATGCCTTGCTGCCCCTTCTGTCACTTGGAAAGGTCACCACACGGTATGAACCCAAAACCAAGCACTTCTCCCATTGCAAGAATCATAGATCTAGTTGGCCAAGCAAAACCCAAGACTCGGAGAGACTTACAAGGATATCAAATCATGCATATAAGAAATCAGCAAAGACTCAAATATAATTTATAGATAATCTGATCACAAATCCACAATTCATCGGTTCTCGACAAACACACCGCCAAAGAGGATTACATCGGATAGATCTCCATGAAGATCATGGAGAACTTTGTATTGAAGATCCAAGAGAGAGAAGAAGCCATCTAGCTACTAACTACGGACCCGTAGGTCTGAAGTGGACTACTCACGAGTCATTGGAGAGGCGATGATGTTGATGTAGAAGCCCTCCAACTCCAAAGTCCTCTCCGGCAGGGCACCGGGAAGGGTCTCCAGATGAGATCTCGCGAAAACGGAAGCTTGCAGTGGCGGAAAAGTGTTTTCGTGGATGCCCTGATTTTATTCTGGATTTTTAGGGAATTTATAGGCCAAAGACGTAGGGCAGGGTAGTGCCAGGGGGGCCATAAGCTTGGTTGCCGAGCCTCCCCCTGGCCGCGGCAACAGGGCTTGTGGGCCCACTGCCTTGGCCCTCAAGCCTCCCAATCTTCTTCCGTTCTGGAAAAAAATATTTTGGGGATTTTATTCCGTTTGGACTCCGTTCCAAAATCAGATCTCAAAAGAGTCAAAAACACAGAAAAAACAGGAACTGGCGCTTGGCACTGAATTAATAAGTTAGTCCCAAAAAAGATATAAAAGGTAAACAAAACATCCAAAGATGACAAGATAACAGCGTGAAACCATCAAAAAATATAGATACGTTTGAGATGTATCAAGCATCCCCAAGCTTAACTCCTGCTCGTCCTCGAGTAGGGAAGTTATAAAGAATGAATTTTTGATGCTTTCATGCTACCTAGCATAGATGTCCTTTGTAACTCCTCTTATGTGACGTGAATGTTCAGATCCATTAGATTCAAAACAATAGTTTTCTATTGACGTGGAGACAATAATAATTCAAGCAAACTAGCAAGGTAATCATGAACTTTCAAAATAACAAGGCCAAAATAAAGTTATCCCTACAAAATCATATAGTCTGGCTATGCTCTATCATCATTGCACAACGAATTTAAATCATGCACAACCCCGGTATTGGCCAAGTAATTGTTTTCACACCTTTACTTTCTCAAACTTTTTCAACTCTCACGCAATACATGAGCGTGAGCCATGGTTTTAGCACTATAAGTGGTGTGGAGTGTGGTGGAGGTTGCAAGACAAATAAGGAGAAGATGGTCACATTAACTAGGCATATCAATGAGCTATGGAGATGCTCATCGATATATATCAACGTGAATGAGTAGGGATTGCAATACAAATGATGCACTAGAGCTAAGAGTATGTGAAAGCTCTTGAAGAAAACTAGTGGGTGTGCATCCAACTTGCTTGCTCACGAAGACCTAAGGCAAATTTGAGGAAGCCTATCATTGGAATATACAACCCAAGTAATATAATGAAAATTTCCCACTAGCTATATGGTGGTGAAAAAACGAGAGACTCTCAATCATGAAGATCATGATGCTTAATATGCACAAGTGTGGAAAGGTGGTAGCATTGTCCCTTCTCTCTTTTTCTCTCATTATTTTTTTGGTGGGCTCTTTGGCCTCTTTTTTTGGTGGGCATCTTTGGCCTATTTTTGTAAATGGGCTTCGCTGGCCTCTTTTATTTTCTCAGATGGGACAATGCTCCATCAATGATGATCATCACACTTACAACTCAAAACTTAGAGCAATGATGACTCTATATGAAATGCCTTCGGTAGTGTATCGTGACAATGATCTAGCATGCCTTGGCCCTCAAGCTTCCCGATCTTCTTCCATTCTGGAAAAAAAATCGAGGATTTTATTCCGTTTGGACTCCGTTCCAAAATCAGATCTGAAAAGAGTCAAAAACACAGAATAAACAGGAACTGGCACTTGGCACTAAATTAATAAGTTAATCCCAAAAAAGATATAAAAGGTAAACAAAACATCCAAAGATGACAAGATAACAGCGTGAAACCATCAAAAATTATAGATACGTTTGAGACGTATCAAGGCTCTTGTAGGCATTAGGGCCAAAGAGATCCATGCGAAGAAGCTCGAGTGGCCTTCTTGTAGTCATGATGTTCTTCACGGGATGACTTCCAATGTCTTCCTTTCCTGCTTGACAAGCACTACAAAGTCTATATTTGTCAAATATAACATCTCTAACACCAAGAATATGATCACCATTGATAAGCATATCAAGGTTACGCATACCTACATGTCCTAACCTTCTATCCCATAACCAACCTTTAGAAGATTTTGCAATAAGACATGTATGGGGTTTGGATTTTTTAGTGACATCGACAATGTATAGATCACCTCTATGGAAACCAGTAAAGACCATGTTATGATTATCACGGCGAAACACTTGGGAGTCAAATTCTGTAAATAGCACATTGAAACCAAAGTCTGCTAGTCTAGATATGGAAAGAAGATTGTATCCAAGGGATTCAATAAGCATGACATTTTTGATGGAGCTATAATGAGATATGGCCACCTTACCAAGACCAAGTACCTTACCCTCGGAGTTGTCTCCAAAGGTCACATACCTTCGAGGTCCACAGTTTGGTGTGATCTCATGGAACATGTCTTTATCTACGGTCATGTGTTTGGTGCATCCACTGTCAAGTATCCACTCCTTTCCTCCGGCCATGTAGTCTCTAAGATTCTCCATAAGAGTAAGGTTCCTCATGGTATTCTCGTACTCGATGTCAAACTCTTCATCTTCATCATAGTAGCCATTCTCCACATTGTCATCGTCGCACAAAATATCTTCGTCATAAGAAACAAAAATTTCATTAGAATTTTGACTATGACAATGTTCATGTTTATGCATGCAAATGGATTCAACTATGACATTGTTAATCGTAATGACATCTCCTTTAGGACGCGTGAGGTCATGAAGCTCAAATAGACACTTATCAAAATTAGGATCGGTTGGCTTCATTTTGTGAAAGGCAATACATTTATGGAAAATGATCTCAAGATTTTTTAGTGAATAGTTGATACGTCTGAAACGTATCTATAATTTTTGATGGTTTCATGCTGTTATCTTGTCAACTTTGGATGTTTTATGTACCTTTTATATCTTTTTTGGGACTAACTTATTAATTCAGTGCCAAGTGCCAGTTCCTGTTTTTTCTGTGTTTTTGACTCTTTTCAGATATTATTTTGGAACAGAGTCCAAACGGAATAAAATCCCCATATTAAATTTTTCCAGAACGGAAGAAGATAAGGGGACTTGAGGGCCAAGGCAGGAAAGCCACAGGGGGCCCACAAGCCCTGTAGCCGCCACCAGGGGGACGGCGGCTACCAGGCTTGTGGCCTCCATGGCGCCCCCCTGACCTAGCTCCTTCGCCTATATATTCCCTAAAATCCAGAAAAAAATTAAGGGCATCCACGAAAACACTTTTACGCCGCCGCAAGCTTCCGTTTCCGCGAGATCTCATCTGGAGACCCTTCCCGGTGCCCTGCCGGAGGGGACTTTGGAGTTGGAGGGCTTCTACATCAACATCATCGCCTCTCCAACGACTCGTGAGTAGTCCACTTCAGACCTACGGGTCCGTAGTTAGTAGCTAGATGGCTTCTTCTCTCTCTTGGATCTTCAATACAAAGTTCTCCATGATCTTCATGGAGATCTATCCGATGTAATCCTCTTTGGCGGTGTGTTTGTCGAGAACCGATGAATTGTGGATTTTTGATCAGATTATCTATGAATTATATTTGAGTCTTTGCTGATTTCTTATATGCATGATTTGATATCCTTGTAAGTCTCTCCGAGTCTTAGGTTTTGTTTGGCCAACTAGATCTATGATTCTTGCAATGGGTGAAGTGCTTGGTTTTGGGTTCATACCGTGTGGTGACTGATAACCCACAAGTATAGGGGATCAATTGTAGCCTTTATCGATAAGTAAGAGTGTCGAACCCAACGGGGAGCTAAAGGTAGGACAAATATTCCCTCAAGTTCTATCGACCATCGATACAACTCTACGCACACTTTACGTTCGCTTTACTTAGAACAAGTATGAAACTAGAAGTACTTCGTAGGAGTGATAGGATAGGCTTGCAAGAAAGTAAAGAACACGTAAATAAAACTAGGGGCTGGTTAGATAAAGAAACAACTACGAGTGTCTAACGAGTGTGGAAAAGTGGTGGTAGGAGTTGCGGAATTGTCCCTAAGCAATTGACTACGTTACTAGATCGATAGCAAGTATCATGTGGGAGAGGCCTCTGCTAGCATGTCATCCCTTACTTGGAATTCTATGCACTTATGATTGGAACTATTAGCAAGCGTCCGCAACTACTAACGTTCATTAAGGTAAGACCCAACCATAGCAATAAGATATATTGGTCCCCCTTCAATCCCATATGCATCAATTTCTATGCTAGGTTTGAAGTTTTTGTCACTCTAGCCTGCCAATACATAGTCCTATCAACATACAACTAACCCTATGGTGTGATCCACACACGCGATCATATGATGGGCACCAAAGGACAACAACATAACCAAAAGAAAATTAAACCAATCATAGCAATTCATCAATCACCGATAGGACAACGATAATCTACTCAGACATCATAGGATAGCAACACATCATTGGATAATAATATGTAGCATAAAGCACCATGTTCAAGTAGAGGGTACAGCGGGTTGCGGGAGAGTTAACCGTTGAATATAGATGGGGGAAGATGATGAAGATGTTGGTGAAGATGACGGAGGTGTTGGTGTAGATCGCCGTCACACGATGATGTCCCCGGCGGCGTTCCGGCGCCGCTGGGAGAGGGGGGAGAGAGCCCCCCTCCTTCTTCTTATTCCTTGACCTCCTCCCTAGATGGGAGAAGGATTTCCCCTCTGGTCCATGGTCTCCATGGCGGCGGAGGGGCGACAGCCCCTCCGAGTTTGGATCTCTTTCTCTGTGTCCTTCTGTTTCTGCGCTCCCAGATTCTGCGTTTCACCGTTTCTTAAATTCCCGGAGATCTGTAACTTCGATTGGGCTGAAATTTTAACACGATTTTCTTCCGGATATTATATTTCTTGCGGCGAAAGAAGGGAACCAACCGCCTTAAGGAGTGGCCACAAGCCCCCCTGCCGCAGGCCCACCCCCTGGCTGCGGCGACAGGGCTTGTGGACACTCCGTGCATCGCCTCGCGTTGATTATTCTTCCCAAAAATCATAAATATTCCAAAACAAATCCCCGTAAGTTTTTTTACGTTTTTACTTCGTTTGGTATGGATATTCTGCGAAACAAAAAACATGCAACAAACAGGAACTGGCACTGGGCACTGGATCAATATGTTAGTCCCAAAAATAGTATAAAAAGTTGCCAAAAGTATATGAAAGTTGTAGAATATTGGCATGAAACAATCAAAAATTATAGATACGACGGAGACGTATCAGCATCCCCAAGCTTAATTCCTTCTCGTCCCCGAGTAGGTAAATGATAAAGAACATAATTTTTGATGTGGAATGCTACCTAGCATAATCTTGATCATATAATCTAATCATGGCATGAATACTAAGACACGAGTGATTCGAAGCAATAGTCTATCATTTGACATAAAGGCAATAATATTTCAAGCATACTAACAAAGCAATCATGTCTTCTCAAAATATCATGGCCAAAGAAAGGTTATCCCTACAAAATTTTATAGTTTGGCTATGCTCCATCTTCCCCACACAACGTATTTAAATCATGCACAACACCAGTTTTAGCCAAGCAATTGTTTCATACTTTAGAGTTCTCAAACCTTTTCAACTTTCACGCAATACATGAGCGTGAGCCATGGCATAGCACTATAGGTGGAATAGAATATGGTGGTCGTGGAGAAGACAAAAAAAAGAGGAGATAGTCTCACATCAACTAGGCGTATCAACGGGCTATGGAGATGCCCATCAATAGATATCAATGTGAGTGAGTAGGGATTGCCATGCAACGGATGCACTAGATCTTATAAGTGTATGAAAGCTCACAAAAGAAACTAGTGGGTGTGCACCCAACTTGCTTGCTCACGAAGACCTAGGGAAATTTTGTGGAAGCCCATCATTGGAATATACAAGCCAAGTTATATAATGAAAATTTCCCACTACTATATGGAAGTGACAACATAGGAGACTCTCTGTCATGAAGATCATAGTGCTATTTGAAGCACAAGTGTGCAAAGAGGATAGTAGCAATTGTCCCTTCTCTCTTTTCTCTCATTTTTTTGTGGGCTCTTTGGCCTCTTTTTTTTATATATTTTTTTATTTTGGTGGGCATCTTTGGCCTCTTTTTAGTAAATGGGCTTCGCTGGCCTCTTTTATTTCCTCACATGGGACAATGCTCTATTAATAATGATCATCACACTTACAACTCAATACTTAGAGAAATGATGACTCTATATGAAATGCCTTCGGTAGTGTACCATGACAATGATCTAGCATAGCAATGACATCAAAAAATGACAAGCCATGGAAGCATCATGCTAGCTATCTTACGATCATGCAATGGCAATATGGAAGTGGTGGCACATGTCATGATATGGAACGGTGGTAGTTGCATGACAATATATCTCGGAATGGCTATGAAAATGCCATAATAGGTAGATATGGTGGCTGTTTTGAGGGAGGCTGTATGGTGGGTGTAATGCACCGGCGAAATTTGCGCGGTACTAGAGAGGCTAGCAATGGTGGAAGGGTGAGAGTGCGTATAATCCATGGACTCAACATTAGTCATAAAGAACTCACATACTTATTGCAAAAGTCTATTAGTCATCGAAACAAGGTACTACACGCATGCTCCTAGGGGAAAGGTTGGTAGGAGTTAACCATCGCGCGATCCCGACCACCACACAAAGGATGACAATCAATAAATAAATCATGCTCCGACTTCATCACATAACAGTTCACCATACGTGCATGCTACAGGAATCACAAACCTTAACACAAGTATTTCTAAAAAAACACAATTACTCACTAGCATGACTCTAATATCACATATTCATGTCGCAAAACTGTTGCAAGGAATCAAACATATCATATTCAGTGATCTACAAGTTTTATGTAGGATTTTATGACTAACCATGTGAATGACCAACTCATGTTATCTCTCTAAATAGGTATAATAGAAGCATGAGAGTTTAACTATTTCTACAAAAGATAGGCCCCGCTCTGACAAATATAAGTGAAGCAAAAGAGCATTCTACAAATGGCGGTTTTCTATGTGTAGGGAAACAGGCAATCCAAACTTCAAAAGATATAAGTGAAGCACAAGAAGCGTTCTATAAAGCCAACCAAGGACTATTTCATACCATCATGGTGCATAAAAGATAAAGGAAAAATAAACACAAAAGACGCTCCAAGCATTTGCACATATCATGTGACGAATTAAAATATAGCTCCGAGTAAAATTACCGATAGATTGTAGGCGAAAGAGGGGATGCCTTCCGGGGCATCCCCAAGCTTAGACGCTTGAGTATTCCTTGAATATTACCTTGGGGTGCCTCGGGCATCCCCAAGCTTAGGCTCTTGCCTCTCCTTATTCCTTCATCCATCGTGCTCTCACCCAAAACTTCAAAACTTCAATCACACAAAACTCAACAAAACTTCGTGAGATCCGTTAGTATAATAAAATAAATCACCACTTCAAGTACTGTTGTGAACTCATTCTAAATTCATATTATCATTATATCTACTGTAATCCAACTTCACCATGGTTCATACCCCCCGATACTACCCATAGATTCATCAAAATAAGAGAACAATGCATAGAAAACAGAATCTGTCAAAACAGAACAGTCTGTAGCAATCTGTATATTCCATATACTTCTGGTATCTCAAAAAATCCGAGAAATTACGAACGTCTGGAAAATTTTCATATCAATCAGCAGCGAAAAGAATCAACTCAAAATCTCCTCCAGAATAAAAATTAAAATTAATTTGGTGAGCAGAAAGTTTCTGTCTTTTCTCAGCGTGATCAAACAACTATCACCCAAACTAATCGTAAAGGCTTTACTTGGCACATTATTTTTAAAAACACAAAGGAATTGTAAAAGGGGATAATTATTTTTGTGAGAAACTTCCATGAAAAATTCTACATTATTTCCATGACCATGAACACAAGTGTTCAAGGTCGACCCTCACTTCCGCAATGCATCACCTTTCAATCGCTTCTCTTTTTGAAAAAGTTTTAAGTTCCCCTCTATATTTTTTTGTTTTTAAACTAAATAAAAGCACTGAACAGAAATAAATGACTCTCTAAAACTTCCAGGTTGTCTCCCAGGCAGCGCTTTCTTTAAAGCCATTAAGCTAGGCATAAAGTGCTCAAGTAATGGATCCACCCGGATCCCAAGGTATATCAAAGCCAATTTTAATTAGCAATGATTTTAAATTTAGTAGTGAGTAGAAGGTAACATATATCAAGCAATGACGAAGACTAACTCTCTTCCTATGCATTGGCATGTCATAAAAGAATAATTCATGCACACCAAGTAAAGGCCAATACATAGCATAAGCAGTTTCTTGCAATTTTATCGTATTGGAAACATAGAGAGGTGGAGATGTAGTTCCTCTCTCATAATAACTGCAAGTAGGAGCAGCAAGCACATGCATATTATATTCATCAAAGTCATCATGTTTAACATAAGGGACTATAGCTAGCTCATCTTCATAAGAATCATTCATATTGGCAAAATGGCCACAAGCATAGCATGCATCAAGTTCATCAAAAAGGGATATTTCAAACGAATCCAAGGGATCATAGCATTCATCCTTCGGTAAGAACGAAGGGAAATTAAATAATGTATGAGTAGAAGAGTTACTCTCATTAGAAGGTGGACATGGGTAGCTAGTCCGCTCTTCCTCCTTTTGTTCTTCGCTCTCCTCTTCATCTTTTTCATCTAATGAGCTCACAATTTCAGCATTTTCTTCTTCCATAGTTTCCTGCAAAATAATAGTCTCTTCTTGGGCAGCATAGGATTTCTCCTTAAATAGTTCAATATGGGCATTATATTCATAATTAGTATAACAATAACGAAGCATAGCCAAATTTTCAGATCGGTAAGGAGCATCATCATTATCATCACACCTTTTAAACAGAGCCTCAATTTCATAAGCACCCATAAAGCAACAAACTCTTCTCTTTGATCCACATCATAGTAATCATATATACCATTAGCATAAGAAGCCAAGGTTCTATGATCATTAAATTCACAAGAAAAGGGAAGGTGTGGAGCCTTCATCCTAGAGCAACAAGTAACACCATATCTCTTGCATAGTTCCCAAGCATACCATTTCAACAAATGGATTTGATCCCATAAAAGTTTCCCTTTTCGAGTCAAGCGATAATCCCTAAAGTATTCACGTTGATCCAACGTGTATCCCATTATATAATTGAATGGGGCTTTCTCAGGATTATTAAAGAAGTGCATAATATTTTCCACATAACGAGCCTCGAGGGTTTTAGGAGGTTCCCCATCTCCATGAGTAGCAAGTACACCTAATTTTTTTGGTATTTCGTGTTCCATATCCATAACAAAAGATAGAGAAAAACTTAGAACAGCAAATAAATCTACTTAGTGATGAAGCAAACAAGCACACACGAGGATATTCACCCCACGTTATTGCTCCCTGATGACCCACAAGTATAGGGGATCAATCGTAGTCCTTTCGATAAGTAAGAGTGTCAAACCCAACGAGGAGCATAAGGCTCTGATAAACGGATTTCAGCAAGGTAATAACTGCAAGCACTGAAAGTAGCGGTAACAAGTGATGGTGTAGCGAGGTGAAACGTAGCAAGCAAAAAGTAACAAGTAACAAGTAGTAGCAACGGTGCAGCAAGTGGCTCAATCCCTCTTGTAGAAAGGGACAAGCCTGAACAAAGTCTTATAGGAGGAAAAACGCTCCCGAGGACACACGGGAATTTCTGTCATGCTAGTTTCATCATGTTCATATGATTCGCGTTCGTTACTTTGATAGTTTGATATGTGGGTGGACCGGCGCTTGGGTACTGCCCTTACTTGGACAAGCATCCCACTTATGATTAACCTCTCTCGCAAGCATCCGCAACTACAAAATAAGAATTAAGACAACGGCTAACCATAGCATTAAACTAGTGGATCCAAATCACCCCCTTACGCAGCAACGCATAGACTAGGGTTTAAGCTTCTGTCACTCCAGCAACCCATCATCTACTTACTACTCCCCAATGCCTTCCTCTAGGACCAAGTATGGTGAAGTGTTATGTAGTCGACGTTCACATAACACCACTAGAGGAAAAGACAACATACATCAAATCAAAATACCGAACGAATATCAAATTCACATGACTATTATCAGCATGACTTATCCCATGTCCTCGGGAACAAAAGTAACTACTCACAAAGCATAATCATAATCATGATCAGAGGTGTAATGAATAGCATCAAGGATCTGAACATAAACTCTTCCACCAAGTAATCCAACTAGCATCAACTACAAAGAGTAATCAACACTACTAGTAACCTTACAAGTACCAATCGGAGTCGCGAGACGGGATTGGTTACAAGAGATGAACTAGGGATTGGAGAGGAGATGGTGCTGATGAAGATGTTGATGAAGATGCCTCCCCTCCGACGAGAGGATTGTTGGTGATGATGATGGCGATGATTTCCCCCTCCGGGAGGGAAGTTTCCCCGGCAGGACCGTCCTGCCGGAGCTCTAGATTGGCTCTGCTCAAGTTCCGCCTCGTGGCGGCGGCGAAACCACGAAAAAGCTCCCCATTGATTTTTTTTTCTGGAACGAAACCCTTCATATAGCAAAAGAGGGGAGCTAGTGGCCCGTCAGGGAGCCCACAAGCTTGCCCTCCGCCACCAGGGGGGTGGCGGTGGCACGGCTTGTGGCGCCCTGGTGGGCCCCCTCTAGTAATTCTTTTGCCCAGTATTTTTTATATAATCCCAAAAAATTCCACGTAAGTTTTCAGGGCATTTGAAGATGTCCAGAATAGTGGACTAAGATTTGCTCCTTTTCCAGTCCAGAATTCCAGCTGCCTGAATTCTCCCTCTTCAAATAAACCTTGCAAAATAAGAGGGAAAAGGCATAAATATGGTACCACAAAGTAATATAACAGCCCATAAAGCAATAAATATCAACATGAAAGCATGATGCAAAATGGACGTATCACTCCCCGGCAACGGCACCAGAAAAAGGTCTTGATAACCCACAAGTATAGGGGATCAATTGTAGCCTTTCTCGATAAGTAAGAGTGTCGAACCCAACGAGGAGCTAAAGGTAGGACAAATATTCCCACAAGTTCTATCGACCACTGATACAACTCTACGCACACTTTACGTTCGCTTTACCTAGAACAAGTATGAAACTAGAAGTACTTTGTAGGAGTGATAGGATAGGCTTGCAAAAAAGTAAAGAACACGTAAATAAAACTAGGGGGTGGTTAGATAAAGAAACAACTATGAGTGTCTAACGAGTGTGGAAAAGTGGTGGTAGGTGATGGGGTTATAGTCCTATGGTAGGCTCATAGGCCTGCCCTATGGGTCCTACCCAAGGACTACCCTTCATAAAGGATAAGGCCCTTAGTCAGTTCCGACTGAATTAAGGACTTCCCATCATCCAGTCGATGATGATTCCTCCATCATCCAGTCGGAGATGAGCATCCGGAGCGTATCAAACTTACCGACTGGATTCCACTCTGTACATCGTAACCCCCCTGGAGGGCAACGGTCATACGTTTCCATGAACCTTTATTAGCATTTAAGACATACGTTACCTGTAACGTAGGCATTTATTCGCCACTACTCCACCCCTGTGCACCGAACCGTTGTGAAGGGAAGCGCACTCTATATAAGCCGCCCTTCCCCACTGGTGCAGGGGTTAGCAATTCACTGTAATCCATATTCCACTCGACAACAAGCTCCCAAGAGCACTGAGACGTAGGGCTTTTACCTCCACCATTGAGGGGCCTGAACTCATACAACCTCGCCGTAGCTAAGGCACCGCCCATCCTTTCGTACCCTACACATCTACTGTCAGACTTATACCCACGACAGTTGGCGCAACTGTCGTGGGTATAAGTCTGACAGTAGATGTGTAGGGTACGAAAGGATGGGCAGAGCCTTAGCTACGGCGAGGTTGTATGAGTTCAGGCCCCTCAACGGTGGAGGTAAAAGCCCTATGTCTCAGTGCTCTTGGGAGCTTGTTGTCGAGTGGAAAATGGATTACAGTGAATTGCTAACCCCTCTGGAGGGCAACGGTCATACGTTTCCATGAACCTCTATTAGCATTTAAGACATACGTTACCTGTAACGTAGGCATTTATTCGCCACTACTCCACCCCTGTGCACCGAACCATTGTGAAGGGCAGCGCACTCTATATAAGCCGCCCTTCCCCACTGGTGCAGGAGTTAGCAATTCAGTGTAATCCATATTCCACTCGACAACAAGCTCCCAAGAGCACTGAGACATAGGGCTTTTACCTCCACCGTTGAGGGGCCTGAACTCATACAACCTCGCCGTAGCTAAGGCTCTGCCCATCCTTTCGTACCCTACACATCTACTATCAGACTTATAGCCACGACAGTTGGCGCCCACCGTGGGGCAGGCGTCTAAGTGACTTCCGGCGAGTTTGCGACTACATCTTTTCGTCATGTCGTCCGGTGGTGATTTGAGCATGTGTCGCGAGATCCTCTTCGGCGCTCTCTCCTTCATCATCGACGATTTGGCATGGCTTCGGGATGCCCCTCTTGACGTCGAGGTGCTTCCCAGTCGCGGGGCTACGTACTTCCGTGCCGGCGCCCGCGGTATCCTTCTTCTCCAGCAGTCGGCTCCGGTGTCGACCTACGCCGCCGTCGCGCGCCGCAACAAGCGGTCCCGCCGTCCGCGGCTCCAGCGTTGGGTGCAACACGCCCAGGCGTGCCAGAACGCGTCTTCACAAGTGGCGGTCCTCGAGTCGGTTGTAGTTGCGCCACCGTCCCAGTGCTCGGACTCAGTTCCGACTGAGTTTCCTTCCGAGTATGTGGGTCGCGGGCCTGCAGCTGAAGTGCACATGGCCAACTCCCATGAAAGTCCCCGCCAGACCGGCTGGAACGAGCACGAGGTCGGCGAAACATCCGACGCTCGCCGTCAGCCCCGCCATTCTGCCAGTCGGCACACTCGGCGGAGCAACGTGGAGGTGTTCCACACACCCGTCCTCAACCTGGCTGCCGCCGCCAAGATAGCCGATTCCCTCCAGCCGACTGATTCGAAGGCTGGCAGAGGGATCGAGCAAATCCGTGCCCTGCTGCACACGGCGTAGCAGCAAAATTCGGCGGTCTCCTAGTCGCACAACAGGATTCACAATAGTTCTGTTCACGCAAACACGCATCGGTCAGTTCACAGCCCCGGTTGTCATCAGCAACACAGGAGAGGCAGCCGTTCCATGAATCCCGAAGATCGTCGCCGCTCACGCACCCCTCCGCGGGGTGGGCCCTACGGGCCCCGACATCATGATGATCGGCGTTCAGTCGGTGACACTTATGATCCAAGGCCCGACGCGAGGGGGCATATCGCCTAGAGGAGGGTCGACAGGGGCCGAGCCCACCGCGATGGTCACGATATGGACCGTCCGAGTGGAAACAGGACCATCGTCTCTGGTCCCGAGTGTTTCAGTCGAGCCATCCGTTCGGCTGACATCCCTCCCAACTTCTGATTGGCGACGGGGATCAGCAAGTTTACAGGAGAATCCAAGTCAGAAACGTGGTTGGACGACTACCGAGTGGCAGTCCAGATCGGAGGAGGGGACGACCACGTCGCCATGAAACACCTCCCTTTGATGCTCGACGGCTCGGCACGAGCGTGGCTAAACCAGTTGGCTCCCTCAAGCATCTACAGTTGGGCAGATCTAGCCCAAGTCTTCATCAGGACCTTCGAAGGGACGTGCAAATGCCCTGCTGGTCTCGTGGAGCTCAAGCACTGTGTCCAGAAGCAGAATGAGCCCCTGCGCGATTTCATTCAGCGTTGGACGACCCTCTACCACACGGTGGAGAACGTCATAGAGCACCAAGCAGTCTGCGCCTTCAAGGCAGGCGTGCGGTACAGATATTTGTACCTCAAGTTCGGTCGAACAGGCGACATCTCCATGAGTAAGATGATGGAGATAGCGGCACGCTATGCAAATGGCGAAGAAGAGGACCGCATTCGTAGCGGCAAGCACAAAACAGTCGCCGATGGAGATGGGAACAACACTCGGAAGCAGAAGCAGAAAGCTCCGTCCACTCCGCAGGCAGAGGCCGCAGCCGTTACCAATGCCAAGTTCAAGGGCAAGGGGAAGGCTCAGTTCACCCCCAAGAAGAAGCAGTTCGGAAACCCCATCCTGGACCAGCCATGTCCAATTCACACGAAGATGGATGAAGAGGGCAACGCCATATATCCGAAGCATACCACTCGTCAATGTCGCCTCCTGATCCAGGGGTTCGGTGAAGGGCAACCGAGTGAAAAGGGCAATGAACAGGATGAGGAGGACAAGGAGGATCCATTCCCCCAAGTCCATGCAACACTGATGATTTTTGCTGACGTTGAGAGCAAGAGTCGACTGAAGCTGGTGAACAGGGAGGTGAACATGGCCACGCCGACCAACCCTACGTTCCTCAAATGGTCTCAGACTGCGATCACCTTTGACCAGTCGGATCATCCAGCACACGTACCCACCCCAGGGAGGCAGACTCTGGTCGTCGACCCGGTGGTGGAAGGAGTCCGACTGCGCAAAGTCCTCATGGACGGCGGCAGTGGCTTGAACATCATGTACGATGACACTCTCAAGGGGATGGGCATTCCGATGTCCAAACTTAGCGAGAGCAGCATGCAGTTCCATGGAGTCGTCCCTGGACGAAAGGCCAAGTCACTCGGCCAGATCGCGTTGGACGTCGTCTTCGGCTCCGACAAGAACTTCGGCAAGGAGAAGCTGACGTTCGAGGTGGTGGACTTCCAGAGTGCATACCACGCAATTTTGGGCCGCCCGGCGTATGCGCGTTTCATGGCCCGTCCATGTTACGTGTACCTGAAGCTGAAGATGCCAGGCCCAAAAGGTGTGATCACTATCACCGGCAATCGGCAGCGGGCCGAAGAGTGTCTGCAGCAGGGATCGAGGATCGCCGATCAGTAGATGGCTGTCCTCGAGCTTGACGAGTACAAGAAAACAGTCGACCCCGCTGACTTGATGCGTTCGAAGAAGCCAGCTTCGGAGTCCGCATTCCAGTCGGCGGGAGAGACGAAGAAGGTCAGCATCCACCCGACGGACGACACTGCTGCCCCAACAAACATCTCGACCACCCTCGATCCTAAATAGGAAGCCGAGCTCATCCAATTCCTCCGTGAGAACTGGGACATCTTTGCATGGAAGCCCGTTGACATGCCAGGTGTACCCAGGGAGTTGGCTGAGCACCGGCTGCATGTGGATCCCGCCGCTCGGCCTGTCCGAGAACGCCTGCGTCGGTCCGCCACGCACAAGAGGAAGGCAATCGGAGAAGAGGTGGCTAAGCTTTTGGCAGCCAACTTTATTCGCGAGGTACACCACTCCGAGTGGCTCGCCAATGTTGTCATGGTGCCCAAGAAAGACAAGTCGCTCCGAATGTGCATCGACTTCAAGCATCTCAATAAGGTCTGCCCGAAAGACCTTTTTCCGCTCCCCCGCATCGATCAAATTGTCGATTCGACTGCGGGTTGCGAGCGTTTGTCATTCCTTGATGCCTACTCGGGCTATCATCAGATCCGTCTGTATGGCCCCGATGAATTAAAAATAGCCTTCATCACCCCATTCGGGTGCTTCTGCTACATCACTATGCCATTTGGTTTGAAGAATGCAGGAGCAACCTTTATGCGCATGATCCAAAAATGCCTCCTCGACCAGATCGGTCGGAATGTGGAGGCGTATATGGACGATATCATAGTCAAGTCACGTAAAGGTTCCGACCTGCTGACCGACTTGGGAGAAACATTCGCCAACCTTCGTAGGTACGATATCAAGCTCAACCCAGCCAAGTGTTCATTCGGCGTTCCCAGCGGAAAGTTACTCGGTTTCTTTGTTTCCGAACGAGGGATCGATGTCAACCCCGAAAAGATCGGGACCATCGTCCGAATGGAGCGGCCGGTCAAAATACACGATGTTCAAAGACTCACAGGTTGCCTAGCGGCTTTGAGCAGGTTTATCAGTCGACTCGGCGAGAAGGCACTTCCTCTGTACCGAGTCATGAAGAAATCAGATACTTTCGAGTGGACAGACGAAGCCCAAATCGCATTCGACGACCTCAAAGTCCTACTTTCCACCCAACCGGTTCTTACTACTCCGCTCAGTAAAGAACCCCTTCTTCTGTACATCGCGGCTACAAATCAAGTCGTCAGCACTGTTCTCACAGTCGAACGGGAAGAAGAAGGCAAAGCATACAAGGTTCAGCGGCCAGTGTATTATGTCTCCGAAGTCCTGACTCCTTCCAAGCAGAGGTATCCCCATTATCAAAAACTTATCTACGGGATTTACATGACTGCGAAGAAGGTGGCTCATTATTTTCAAGACCACTCGGTGTCCGTTGTTTCTGATGCTCCGTTGTCGGAAATCCTGCACAATCGGGACACATCGGGCCGAGTGGCGAAGTGGGCAATGGAGATGTTATACTGTGACATCAAGTTTGAGGCCAAGAAAGCTATAAAGTCTCAAGCTTTGGTTGACTTCATAGCAGAATGGGTAGAACAACAGCAACCGACCCACATCTACTCGGCTCATTGGACAATGTTCTTCGATGGGTCCAAGATGTTGAATGGCTCCGGCGCTGGCGTTGTGATCATATCGCCAAAGGGCGACAAACTCAAGTACATGTTGCAGATACACTTTGATTCCTCCAACAATGAGGCAGAGTATGAAGCTCTCCTTTATGGATTGCGCATGGCCATCGCACTCGGCGTCCGTTGCCTGATGGTCTATGGCGATTCAGATTTGGTGGTTAATCAAGTGATGAAGGACTGGGACGTCAGGAACCCCACCATGACCACATACTGCAATGCAGTGAGGAAGCATGAGAAAAAGTTTGAAGGTCAGGAACTCCACCATGTTCCGCGACTGAAAAACCAAGCAGCTGATGAGTTGGCAAAACTCGGATCCACTCGGAGACCAGTCCCGAGTGACGTCTGCCTCGAGCATCTCCACCTTCCTTCACTTAAAGAAGATCCTTTCACAGAGGAACCAGTACAGCCAAAGAGCTCGACAGATCCGACTGAAGTCGAAGTCCCTGCTGTGGTTGATTTGATCATGGAGATTCTTGCTATCATCCCCGATTGGACTGTGTCATTTATTGCATACATCCTCAGGCAAGAATTACCAGAAGACGAAGTCCAAGCCAGACAGATCGTCCGCAGGTCAAAGTCGTTCACTGTCATTGATGGCCAGTTGTACAAAGAAAGTGTTTCAGGTGTCCTTCAACGATGCATCTCCCCTGAGGAGGGGCAGTTAATCCTGGAAGAAATTCACTCGACCACCTGCGGTCATCACGCCTCGTCAAGGGCAATTGTCGCCAAAGCATTTAGAGTTGGCTTCTTCTGGCTGCAGGCGAATGAAATGGCGAAAGATATGGTCGACCAATGTGAAGGCTGTCAGTTCTACTCTAACAAGTCCCACAAACCAACATCTGTGTTGAAGACAATCCCTCTTGTTTGGCCGTTTGCAGTATGGGGATTAGATACAGTCGGTCCATTCAGGACAGGCCAAGGGGGATTCACACATTTGTTGGTGGCAGTCGGCAAGTTCACAAAGTGGATTGAAGCCAAGCCCAACAAAAAGCTCGACGCCCTTACGGCCATCAAGTTTGTCAGGACATCATCTCCAGATTCGGGGTACCTCACAGCATAATCACTGACAATGGAACAAACTTTGACTCGGATAGATTCAAAGGTTTCTGTACAGGCCAAGGTATCCGAGTGGATTTTGCATCTGTGGCGCATCCCCAAACAAACGGGCAAGCAGAGCGGGCGAATGGACTTATTCTGCAAGGTTTGAAGCCTCGACTCCTGCGAGAAGTGGGACATGCCGTCGGCGCATGGGTCACCGAGCTGCCTTCGGTGCTTTGGGGTCTCCGCACAACCCCAAATAGATCTACAAGGCGATCCCCGTTCTTCCTCGTTTACGGAGCAAAGGCAGTCCTTCCGAGTGACTTGCTTCACAATGCTCCACGAGTTGAACTCTTCTCCGAAGCTGAAGCAGAGCAAGCAAGGCAAGACGGAGTGGATCTTCTAGAGGAGGAGCGCGAGATGGCACTGACTCGCTCAACCATTTATCAACAAGACTTTCGGTGCTTTCACGCGCGACACGTCAGGAGTCGTACATTCCAAGCAGGTGACCTGGTGCTCCGAGTGGACCAGCAGAGACCTCACAAGTTGGCTCCCGCCTGGGAAGGACCCTTCATCATCTCCAAGGTGCTGAACAACGGAGCATATCGACTCTACAACCTCGACAGGGAAACGGACGAGCCGCGAGCGTGGAACGGAGATCTCCTGAAGCGTTTCTACACATGACCGTCGACTGAAGCAATGTAAAGAACAAGTATCGTTGAAGTAATACAAAACAGATGGAGTTTTTTGCAGATTCAAAATCCGTCCACGTTTGCAGACTCCGGTCTTAAAAAAAACTTAGCTGCGAACCAGAATCGCCTAAGTATAAACTTTCTCCGAGTGTGCACTAAACGTCGCACTCGGGGACTTAGCTGCGATCCAGAATCGCCTAAGTAATAACTTTCTCCGAGTGTGCACTAAACGTCGAACTCGGGGACTTAGCTGCGATCAAGAATCGCCTAAGTACAAACTTTCTCCGAGTGTGCACTAAACGTCGCACTCGGGGACTTAGCTGCGATCAAGAATCGCCTAAGTACAAACTTTCTCCGAGTGTGTGCTAAACGTCGCACTCGGGGACTTAGCTGCGATCCAGAATCACCTAAGTAATAACTTTCTCCGAGTGTGCACTAAACGTCGCAATCGGGGATTTAGCTGCGATCAAGAATCGCCTAAGTACAAACTTTCTCCGAGTGTGCGCTAAACATCGCACTCGGAGACTTAGCTGCAATCCAGAATCACCTAATTAATAACTTTCTCCGAGTGTGCACTAAACGTCGCACTCCGGGACTTAGCTGCGATCAAGAATCGCCTAAGTACAAACTTTCTCCGAGTGTGCGCTAAACATCACACTTGGGAACTTAGCCGCGATCCAGAATCGCCTAAGTATTAACTTTCTCCGAGTGTTCACTAAACGTCGCACTCGGGGACTTGTGTGCGACCAAGAATCGCCTAAGTAGAAAGCTTCCTTCGAGTGTATCTTACAGATCCACTCGGGGGCTTAGCAGACCCTCATTAAGGCTCATGTAGATGTCAAGACAACTGACAATTACATGAGTAGCACGAACCTCATTGAGGCTCATGTAGATGTCAAGACAACTGACAATTACATGAGTACCAGAACCTCATTGAGGCTCATGTAGATGTCAAGACAACTGACAATTACATGAGTAACAACTCGCTCCGAGTACGACCTTACAGTCGCACTCGAAGACTTAGCCGCGATCACGAATCGCCTAAGTACACAATTGCCTTCGAGTGTATCCTACAGATCCACTCGGAGACTCAGCAGACCCTCAGTGAGGCTCATGTAGATGTCAAGACAACTGACAATTACATGCTCCGCATGTTTGCCATTGGCTTCACCAAGTAACGCCAAACAAAAACCACGTGCCAAAATCGTAGTAAGAACTCTTTGGCAAAGGAAGAGCAAAAGATTGATTCAAATTCAAAGTTGGTTTGAAGATAGTCGGTTCGGTGTAGATCAAGCTTATCCACACCAAACCACCAATGTGATGGCCAACAGCAGTGGCCAAAGTTTGATACAAGTAACACTCGGCATACCGAGGTAAACATTTTCTCAAGCATCGTCAGGACTTGCACTGGGACTGGCAGGCTCCACGAAAGTGTCGAGGTCGATCCCGTCTGCGATGCGAGTGGCGCTCTCAAGGAAGGTCTCCATGAAATCTTCGAATCGAAGCTTCTTGGTGTTTGCGACCTGCAGCGCCTTCAGCTTCTCTTCGCGAGCCTCCTTGCAGTGCACTCGGACCAGCGACAGCGCCATGTCCGCACCACAGCGAGCAGCAGATTTCTTCCACGCCTGCACTCGGTTCGGGACATCCTCCAGCCGAGTCATCAACCCTTCCATCTCTTGCCGGGACTCGTCTTCGGGCCATAGCTCCTTGTCAATTCGGCCGACGACCTCTCTCAGTCGACCGACGAAAGGTCCCACTTTACCCAGGCGAATGTGCGCTCGGAGCAGGTCTCGGTTGGCGTCCTCGCCGAGTGGAACGTTCGGAATAACCGACCGCTCAACGTCAGCTGCTTCAGCTTCAGCGTCCATACAAAAATCTGCAAAGACAAGACGAGCAGAAAGTAAGCGCAGAATGAAATACACAGTCAAAAAGCACTCGGAAAAACAGAGCTTACCACCGAGAAGCACAATCATCTTCCTTGCCCAGTCACTGATGTACTTCTCCTGTGATATGCACCGCCTGTTCATCACCTTCATCTGCCCCATCAGCTCGGTTCTTTGTTTCCCCATTTTCTCCATTTCGGCCACCAATGCCTTGTTTGCCTCACGGGACTCCTCCAAGGACTTCACTCGTTCAGCCAGAACACCCTTCAGACCAGCCAAGGCAAGCATTGCTGCATCCAGTTCCGCAGCAAACTGAATCTTTTCAGCCTTCACAGTGTCCTACGCCGATCCCATCTCGCAAGTCTTCGGCAAGTCAGCGCGAAGAGACGATCAGACAAATTCAGCAAGGAAAACAATAAAAACTTGAAGTTCTTCAGACCCCTGCCGACGCAAGCAGTCGACAGCGGTCTCGGGGACTATACCCAGTGGGTTCACTAAGAGTGACCCCACTGGTATGAAGCTCAAACAGGTCCGCCCTATTGAGATACATAACAAAAACAAGCCTATGAGGTTACTACTACCCGACCTGAGTAAAATTACTCTCGGGGACTAATCCAGTAGGTGCACTCGGAGTGCCCCCACCGGTAACATTCGAACAGATTAGTTTTGATCTGATCAACTTAAAGAAAATGTATATAAAGACAACTGCCGGTGCAAGCACTCGATAGAAGTCTCGGGGACTACACCCACTGGGTTCACTAAGAGTGAACCCACTGCAAAATACTGCATCCGAGTATATTGCTTAAACACCCAATGGGTTACAAGAGGAAAGTAAATACTTACTAGCCCACTTACTCGGATATCTTCCCGGAGTTCCAAGCTTCGCTTGTACATAGATGCGATGGTGTCGTACGCTCTCTTGGCATCACCCGCCATCAACTCCGCCTGCACCATGGCCCCCTTGGCAGCTCCCACCTGATCTTCCGGAAGGCCCCGGGCGTCGAACTGGACGGTCGACGGACCAGGCACCACAAGAGACTCCTTGGGCATCCCAAGTCCTGCTCCAGTCAGTTCAGCAACGATGAGCGCCGTGTCAGTCGACGGCATCGTCTCGGTTGGCGATGCGTCCTTGGCGGGAGTAGTAACAGACGGAACAGCCTCAAGGACGGGCGCCGTAGCTTGCTCGGACCTCTTCTGATTGTCCTCCTCCACATGGATCACCTCTGAAGGAAGCCCGACCAAACGACGTGAGACCACAGGAAAAAGGCAAGACCAAAGACAAAATTCGTGAAACAATAATGTAAGCTCTCGGAGTCGCCACGACGTACCTTGCTGGGATGTGACGACGTTGTCCGTGTCCATGGGATTGTCCCCCTGGCGTGGTAGAGAAGTGGCGGAGGTGGCAGCTCTGTCGAGTAAAATTCACTCGACCAATAAGCATGAGTTCAATCAAATACTGGAAGAAGATAGAAGAACAATACACTTACGCTGAGGCGATGGGAACGGCGATCCTCATCCGCGGCAAAGCCTTCCGAGGCTTGGATCCACTCGGTTTGGCCACCTTAGAGGGCTGGCCCGCGGGCTCAGGAGCAGAGTCCCTGGTCCTCTTTGTGCTCCGAGCACTCGGAACCACGGGAGAAGCTGGCAAGGCACTCGGAACCACAGGAGGAGCTGGCGGGGCACTCGAGGCCGCTGGAGGAGCCGACGGAGCCACGGGTTCGTGGCGGCGTTTAGTTCGAGGCTCTGGTGGTGGGGGTGGCGAGTTCTGTTCCTCGTCTTCCCCCTCTTCTTCTTCGGACTCCTCCTCCGTCTCCCCACTGTCGGAGACGTACTCAACGCTCTCCATGCTGCCCTCCTGGCTGCCTTCCTCTTCCTCAGCCGGATTCCCGTTGGTCCACGCCTGCACGAGATACAGTCGACAACATCAAACGTCAGACAGTGATACAAGAAAAAGTGATAAATCTAAGACAATTGTGTGCACTCGACAAGTCATACTCACCTCACTCGGAGGAGGGTTGTCTGCGCGGAAGGGCTTCACTCGCCGGGCTCCTCTGGGGTTATCGCAAGCGCCTGTGATGTTGCGGACCCACGACGCCACAAGCTCCCTGGTCACGCACTCGGGGTTAGTCCGAGTGGAGTCCTCAGGCCCCGTGTAGTGCCACATGGCGTGGTGTCGAGCTTGCAAAGGCTAGATATGCCGACCCAGAAAAACCTCCAGCAAATCTATGCCGGTGACTCCCTTGCGGACGACATCTACCAGCGCGTCGACCAGAGGCTGAATTTGGGTCTTTTCCATCTTGGTGAGCGCAAGATTCCTAGGCGGAGCCGGTCGGTCTAAGCTAAAAGGGGGCAGTCCCGTTGCAGCATTCGGACAAGCGACGTCCTGGCAGTAGAACCAAGTCGACTGCCAGTTCCTAACGGATTCAGACAGCTGGAGAGCGGGATAGCTACTTTTGCTTTTCTTTTGGAAGCCTAAGCCTCTGCAGAGCTGGAGGAGGTGAGTTTTGTCGTTCGACTGGCTAAGTCTTTTGATGGTTTGAGATCTAGCAGAGAAGATGTGCTTGAAGAGCCCCCAATGGGGAGGACAGCCGATAAAACACTCGCACAACCCGACGAAGGCAGAGAGATGAGCTATTGCGTTGGGAGGAAAATGGTGGAGCTGCGCCCCGAAGTGGTTCATTATACCTCTAAAGAAGGGATGAGGAGGCAGAGAGAAGCCTCGGTACACGTGACTGAGCAGCAGGACGCGCTCCCCCTCCTGGGGCGCCGGCTCCGTCTCGCCCTCCGCCGGCAGCCTCCACGTCTTGTGCTCGATCATGCCTTGCTCCACCAGCTCCAGCATGTCCTCCTTCGTCACCGTGGAGGGGAGGAAATCCCCCTGGATCCAACCCGCCGGTAGTGCTCGCTGCCGTCGCTGAGCAGGAGCCGCCGCCTTCTTCTTCTTCCGCACCTCGAGTTTGCTCGTCTTCCCCTTCGTCATGGTGGAGGGTGTAGATCCGCGGGGGAGGAGGGGAAGGAAGGAGCTTGGGATGCGCAGGAGATCGCGAGAGAAGTGAGACAAATGCGAGCTATCAGGCAAGTGCAACGAAAAACCCTCGCTGTAGAGGTTTAAATAAGGTTCCGACTGGGTCACTAGCAGGTGGCCCCGAAATCTTATCCCCTGACCGGTTGCTGCGATATTAGTGGAGAAGATGAAGGCACAGAAATCGAGGCCGCAGATACTGCTCGATTGCGATGTCGTCATCCCCGTTGAGCGCGCGGCAACCGAAATTTGAGGATCCCAGAAAATCCGCCGCTGTCAGTTGACTGGTCACGTCAAAAGATTCCACGGAAGCACTCGGTCCCTGACGGTTCGTTTCACAGATACGTCCACTCGGATCACTGGTCAAGAAGATAAAATGGATCGAGGCAGACAAGGCCAAAGTCGCATCCATACCAGTCGGATCCGTACTCCAAGCATCGCTTCGTCGTTCCAACCCCAATCCATTCGGGGACTAATGATGGGGTTATAGTCCTAGGGTAGGGTCATAGGCCTGCCCTATGGGTCCTACCCAAGGACTACCCTTCATAAAGGATAAGGCCCTTAGTCAGTTCCGACTGAATTAAGGACTTCCCATCATCCAGTCGGTGACGGTTCCTCCATCATCCAGTCGGAGATGAGCATTCGGAGCGTATCAAACTTACCGACTAGATTCCACCCTGTACATCGTAACCCCCCTGGAGGGCAACGGTCATATGTTTCCATGAACCTTTATTAGCATTTAATACATACGTTACCTGTAACGTAGGCATTTATTCGCCACTACTCCACCCCTGTGCACCGAACCGTTGTGAAGGGCAACGCACTCTATATAAGCCGCCCTTCCCCACTGGTGCAGGGGTTAGCAATTCACTGTAATCCATATTCCACTCGACAACAAGCTCCCAAGAGCACTCAGACGTAGGGCTTTTACCTCCACCGTTGAGGGGCCTGAACTCATACAACCTCGTCGTAGCTAAGGCTCTGCCCATCCTTTCGTACCCTACACATCTACTGTCAGACTTATACCCACGACAGTAGGAGTTGCGGAATTGTCCCTAAGCAATTGACTACGTTACTAGATCGATAGCAAGTATCATGTGGGAGAGGCCTCTCCTAGCATGTCATCCCTTACTTGGAATTCTATGCACTTATGATCGGAACTATTAGCAAGCGTCCGCAACTACTAACGTTCATTAAGGTAAAACCCAACCATAGCAATAAGATATATTGGTCCCCCTTCAATCCCATATGCATCAATTTCTATGCTAGGTTTGAAGCTTCTGTCACTCTAGCCTGCCAATACATAGTCCTATCAACATACAACTAACCCTATGGTGTGATCCACGCGCGCAATCATATGATGGGCACCAAAGGACAGCAACATAACCACAAGCAAATTAAACCAATCATAGCAATTCATCAATCACCGATAGGACAACGATAATCTACTCAGACATCATAGGATAGCAACACATCATTGGATGATAATATGTAGCATAAAGCACCATGTTCAAGTAGAGGGTACAGCGGGTTGCCGGAGAGTGAACCGCTGAATATAGATGGGGGAAGATGATGGAGATGTTGGTGAAGATGACGGAGGTGTTGGTGTAGATCGCCGTCACACGATGATGTCCCGGGCGGCGTTCCGGCACCGCCGGCAGAGAGGGGGGGAGAGCCCCCCTCCTTCTTCTTCTTCCTTCACCTCCTCCCTAGATGGGAGAAGGATTTCCCCTCTCGTCAATGGTGTCCATGGCGGTGGAGGGGCGAGAGCCCTTCCAAGATTGGATCTCTCTCTCTCTCTCTCTGTGTCCTTCTGTTTCTGCGCTCCCAGATTCTTCTTTTCACCGTTTCTTAAATTCCTGAAGATCCGTAACTCCGATTGGGCTGAAATGTTAACACGATTTTCTTCTGGATATTTTCTTTCTTGCGGCAAAAGAAGTGCACCAACCGCCTTAAGGAGTGGGCACAAGCCCCCCTGCCGCAGGCCCACCCCCTGGTCGCGGCGACAGGGCTTGTGGTCACCCCGTGCACCGCCTCGCGTTGATTCTTCTTCCCAAAAATCATAAATAGTCCAAAACAAATCCCCGTAAGTTTTTATTACGTTTGGACTTCGTTTGGTATGGATATTCTGCGAAACAAAAAACATGCAACAAACGGGAACTGGCACTGGGCACTTGATCAATATGTTAGTCCCAAAAATAGTATAAAAAGTTGCCAAAAGTATATGAAAGTTGTAGAATACTCGCATGAAACGATCAAAAATTATAAATACGACGAAGACGTATCAGTGACCTTTCCCATTGACAGAAGGGGCAACAAGGCACGCATCATGTTGTTGTCATCAAGGGTAACAAGATGGGCTTCTATCGTAGATATGAGATTGTCCATCTACATCATGTCATCTTGCTTAAGGTGTTACTCTGTTCTCATGAACTTAATACACTAGATGCATGCTGGATAGCGGTCGACGTGTGGAGTAATAGTAGTAGATGCAGAAAGTATCGGTCTACTTGTTTTGGTCGTGATGCCAAGGAAGTCCCTAAAGGCGTAGCTGTAGCAGAAGGATTCCTGGTGCCGTTGCTGAGGAGTAAATAGTCTCCCGTCAGCACGCTTGTTTCTGGCGCCGTTGGAAGGTCTTTTGTTGCAGTAGCAATAGTCGGGATATCTTTTCTCTAAGTGTTTACGTAAAGTATGAGCACACTCAAAATTTTGCAATTGATCAAGCACATTTCTTGGTACTCCTCTAATGCTGAGATTTACAGTTTTAATATTACCAAGCATATCAAGTTCTTCATTATGAGAAGGATGTAAGGGGTCAATGGGAGGCTCATAGGGATATTCAATATACTTGCGCAAATGGAATTCATCAAATATATCAAGAATTTCATTTTTCAATTGTCTATAATATTCCCCATGAATAATAGGCACTCTACAACTAATATCCCCTTAACTAGGCACATCCATCTTCCTCCAATGGTGTTTAAACCAAGGTTATGAGACCTTGCTCTGATACCAATTGTCGGATCAATAGAAGAGGTGTCTAGAGGGGGGGTGAATAGACTACTTGCATAAATTAGAATCCTAACCTTTTACCAATTTTAATGGTTGACATATTTTAGCGATTCTAACAAGTCTAGTGCACCCTACACATGTTAGTTAACAAATATGACAGCGGAAAGTAAAGACATTGCATATGTAGTAAGGACTAGAGTTTAGGAAGATCAAACGCAAAGAAGTTGACACGGCGATTTTTGGCTTGGTTTCGATAGGTGGTGCTATCGTACGCCAATCCCAAATCAATGATTTCTCGCTCTTGATCGGAGTCATAAACTAAAACTACCTTTTTATCCTTTTTTATCAAGGTTATAGAAAACGTCCTTATCTAGTTCTAGCATGTTGAGTCACGATTACGCCGGTTAAAAGTTTCAAACGTCCTCTTTTTTAAAATTGAAAGAGTCTTATAAAATGTTCTAACTTCCAAACTATGGTTCTTCATTCATTCTCCTTTAGTTTTTCTCTATCTAGAAGTGGAATAGAATAACACGGTTGAAGGGTAATGATCATACGTCTCTAATGCATTGTATGGCCCAGAATAGGTCCTCCAAGTTAGTGCATACTTCAACCCACGGAGGGAAACGACTGCGAGAGTCCACGAAGGGCTCCACCCATAAGTGGTCCACGAAGAAGCGACCTTGTCTATTCCACCATGGCTCCCATCCACATAGGACCAGCCTCACTCACAATAGATCTTCACGAAGTAGGCGATCTCCTTGCCCGTACAAACTTCTTGGTTCAACTCCACAACACGGAGTAGGAGGCTCCCGAGCGACACCTAACCAATCTAGGAGGCACCACCCTCCAAAAGGTAATAGATGCGGTAGAACGATGAACTCCTTGCTCTTGTGCTTCTAAAGATAGTCTCGTCAACACTCAATCACTCTCTCACAGATTTGGCATGGGTAGGAGAGATTGATCTTTTGGAAAGAAACTTGGGAAGGCTAGAGATCGAGTTTCATATGGTTGGATTGGAATATCTTGATCTCAACACATGAGTAGGTGGCTCTCTCTAAAACTATGGATCTAGAAAGTGTAAGTGTCTTCTTAGTGCTTCCTCTAGGAATGAGAGGTAGGTGGAGGGGTATATATAGGCATCCCCAAAAATCCAACCATTACAACATTATTGCCCAACTCTGTGACACTGAAATGAATCTCGGTGGTACCGAGTTGCACAAAATGTGGCAAGTTTTGAATTTTTGGTGGGACCGGTAAAGAAATCTCGGTGGTATCGATACAATGACCTGGACCAGTTTCCAAATCTCGGTGAGACCAATTTCAAACTCGGAAATTCTGATTCTTGAAATCCTCTCAGCAGAAAGTTTGTACCTAAATCTCGGTGGCACCGAATGGAATGTTGGTGGTATCGAGATGGTATGGTTTGGCATAGGATCTGTCAAGTGTAAAATCGATAGGGCCGAATGGAAATAGTTGGTGGCACCGATTTTGCTGGTTTAGGTTTGGACACAAATATTTTGTGGGATAATGGCTAAGTACCTTTGGTGGCTACCTCTAAGAACTTTAGCAACCAATGCATCATAATAACTCACCCTCTTTTAATAGTATTGGCTTTCCTACGGGCTTAAAGTGATTTCTCACAAATGTAAAATGTAGAGTCTTCTAGCTTGAAGCTTGAGCAAATCCTATTCCTTCCTTGCATCGAAGGGCTTCTCCTCACAAACCTATAGCCAATGCTCTATGTGGACTATACCTGAAATACTAGGTAAAAGTTTTAGTCCAAGAGACAATGTCTGTTGTCAAGAATTATCAAAACCACCAAGGGAGCATACGTGCTTGCACGATCACCACTTGATGTCACCACTTGATGTCATCCTCCATGTGTTGTATGATATCTTCCTCTCGTAGCATGCCCATGGAAACATACCTAACCCCACATATAACTCTCACCTAGACCATGGGTTACTACACAAATCATAATGGGCAATACTTACCATACCATGGGATCACTTGATCCCTCTTGGTACATCTTGTATGCTTTGTGTGTTGATCAACTTGATTCACTCTTTGACTTATTCTGGATCAACCTTGTATCTTATATTATCCCTTCATAAAAATGATGTCTTGAAGGTAAACATGAATGCTCACACAATCTTCTTCTTCAAGACATGCTTGCAATAAGCTCAAATCTCACTTGATCAATCTTTGGATAAAACCTTGAATACCACCTTGGCAACCATTAGTCCATAGGGATTGTCATCAATTACCGAAAGCACGCATTGAGAAATATGCTCTAAAAATGCACTTGAGATAGTTTTGTGTCTAATTTCGAGCTTCTATTATTTTGTATATGAACTTTATTTGGCTCTTTCGAGATATTAATGGATCGTCACATTATGGGGTGTGTTATGTTTTACACATATCACAAACGCATGGATCTAGGAGTCATTTGTTGATTCCCTTCATTCTTCCTCTTTGATACCAACCCTCCATAGCATGAGTTACTTTAGTGGGATTAGAGACAAAGGGATGTGAGAATTCTTATTTTCTTTCATTGCGTTTGTTGCATCGATTTGAGCTCTCTCTGTTGACTTGTTTGAATGACAACTCGTGAGCTTGTTACATCGGTATACTTTGGTTTGAGCTTGTTACTTCACGAGCCCCGCTAACGGTTTGATGGTTGGTGCCTCACTAACCTCATATTAGAGGTTGTTAAGAGGTTTAGGTTACTCCTTTGTAGTTGGGAATCACCATTAAGTTTTTTAAAGCAAAAAAAAGTTCATGAATTCAAACAAGTTCACGGTCTGAAAAAAATCATGATTTTGCAAAAGGTTCAACTATGGAAAACTTTCCAAGAACTTGAGGAAAACTTTGCATATTTGGTAAGAAAAAAATCACATATTTCAAAAAAATCAGAGACTTTGAAAAAATGGACTTATAAAATAAGTTTTTGCATTTTTAAAAATTGTCAATTCGAAAAAAAGTTCACACACTTGCAAAAAGTTCAAGGAGTTTTTGAGAAGTTGCACATTTTGTAAAAATCACAAATGTGAAAAACGTTTGACGGTTTTGAGAAAAATCATAAATCATGTATTTGAAAAATATTTGTTGTATTCAAAAAAGTTCATGTGTTTAAAAAATGTTCATGCAATAGAAAAAAGTTTATGAATTTGAAGAAACTTCTCTAATTCAACACAATTCTGCATATAAATGTTAAAAATAGAAAGAAATCTATACTCTATAACTACTAATAAAAGAAATAGGTATTATGTGTGTGTCATAATTCAAAAAACAAATTTACCCTTCCACCAAATTACATATTACTATCCTTTTGTCTCAAAAGAAATTACATATTACCACCCTTTTGTCTCAAAGCGATTCATTCTACTTCTTTTCATCTATTTGTTTTCTCAACCCATCCGAACTCTCTCCAACACACTGCGCTACCAAGCTCAAAAAGAAAAGAAAAACGCACGGCTCCACCCTCCAAGCTATGCACGTGCAGGTACAAAGCTAGCTTTTGAGGTGAGCAAACAAGCATCCAGATTCCTGTACGTACACTTGGATCTTAATTAATTGAACTAGTCGTCAACCCGTGCATTCGCACGATCTAGCCAATAAACGGTATGTATTAATAGAAAACCACTTACTTGTAGTTGACACAGAATGCCAACTACTGGTTAACCTAGTAGTTTTATTTAACAAAAAATTATAAATGTATCCTCTAACTATCAAATATATCATTTTTCTAGTTACTACACATAGTTTATTTAATACAAAAAATATTGTACTCAGTATGATATTATTAAACTTTGATATTTGTAGTAGCACAACACTTTAGAGACAAAGCTGAAAGCCAAGTATTGTCTTCCAATCACTTGTAACATTTAACCGCGCTTTCTATTAGAAGCTAATATAACAAACAACATGCTACACTAAAAATCAGAGTAGATCAATGATATATCATATGAGGCATCTGCCATATTGCAAGGGTGCAATTATGGATCTAGAAAAGTCTAAGGAGATAAGAACAAATCAATCAGGATTAGATTTTACATTTTCCCTTGACTTCTATTAAACTAACTATGTTCTAAAAATCATGACATGATGCTACTATTTTATGGAATACAATTACAGAAAATCATTGACTTGTCGTTGCGGTTTTAAGGATAGTTGTCCATAGCTAATCGCACATAGCACTTGATAGTCTAAAGTAAAACCATGTGAGATGTTGTAAAAACATTTGTGTATACCTAATTAATGAAGTGTTGTCGTGTCTGCACACATGATTTAGCACATGCCAACATAACTTATTAAAATACAATGCATGGTCGTGTTGACATAGTAGCGAATCCAATTCTCCGTCTTAATCTATATATATTTTCTAGGATATGAGTCAACCACATATATTGAATGCACGAGAGGACATAATGAGATTTTTGTAGAAATGGCAACAAATTGCAAGTCCCACATATCAACAATTCTTGTGTTTTTGCTGTTAAATTGTATGCATATTTTTCTCGCAAATTGATGATGGAAAACAATGTAGCGTACTTGTCAAATCTTTTCAGACTTCCGTATCTGGAGGGTACCCTGTATTCATACAGAGGAGGTACACAAAGTCATACTTGGGTATGGAATGTTATGATAATTGAAAAAAAACACTCACTTTAAGCACATCCATCAATTTGGGCTCATACTTTACCAAATAACTTCTATAAGAATATGAAAATTACCATTTCTTCAGCCAATCATAGCTTGTGATAACCTGTGGTACATATAGGTTTCCCAAATGACAAAACCATACCCCTAGGCATGTAAAATATATATTATCAACAACCTAGTTACACATCTAGAGGCTATTTAAGGAGATAGTATAACATTTACCCAAATATTTACTTGCTTGACAGGTCAAAAAATCACTTGCGTTTGTGGGCAACAAAATTATTTATAAACCAGGTACCCCGATTAGTCCAAAGCAAATCCAAAACTGAGTACTAGCTACCATTGTCCCCAAACACCAAATACTACTAAACATCTATGTTGTTAAAGTGCACGTCCAAGGATCCAGTGCCTCGGCAACTCCATTGGATACCTCACGTGCTGCATCTTGCACTACATGATGCTAATCCAACTCTTCAATATCAAATTATGTACTTATTGTACCCTACAGCTGCTTTAAGTAAATAAATACAACTTTTCATATCAGTTTACGTACTTATGCAAAATCTTCTCTAAGAAAACAAATGCAAAACTTCTAGTTTATTTTTCACTAACTCCTGACAAATCACAACTGGCTAGCTGCTTGGCATGGTATATTTCATCTCCCTTCTGACCGAATAGATAAAATATATCATATTTTTCATTGGGTTGTGCCACCCATAGTGATAAGGCAGCAGCGTGAGGAGACCCTCGTCATGGCCGGAAGCAACACTTCTATTTCCTTCCTTGCACTCGGAAGCAGTCCATAGAGACCACCGTCGTTGCGGGCGCCATGTGGTCGTTGGCCCTTTGTTTCATTTCCACGGGGAAGACTTCTAGTAGTCCCCGGCAACGACACTAGAAAAATGTTGTTGACGTGTTCCTGACTTGATGCCTCCACGCCAACGAAGCCAGAACCGCTCCCAGTTGCTCAACAATTAGCAATTGTCTTGCAATGACCCACCAGCGCGTGGTTTCGCGGCAGTTTTCGAGGGTAGAGTATTCAACCCAAAATTTTTGGTTCACCCGACATGAAGTGAAGGAATATTCTCAAGTATTAGCAGCTGAATGTGTCAGGTTCAACCACACCTGAAAGATTAGTGTCTGCAAGCAAAGTATCAGTAGCAAAGTAGTATGATAGCAACGGTGCGAGAAACGATCTGTTGACGAGAGACTATTCCTAACGGATGTATCGATGGCGCCAGAAGTTGACCGGGGACGGAAAATATTCTTTCCCGTCAACGGCGCGAGAAAAAGTATTGTAGCAGGTAGCAGCAGTGTAACAAGTAACAACAGTGGCAAGGAACATCAGTAGTGACAACAGTAGCAAGTAGCAATAGAAGCAAGTAACAGCTGTAGCAAGTAGCAGCAGAGCAAAGCAAGTAACAGCAGCAGCAACAGTAGTAACAGCAGCAGAGCAAAACAAGTAACAGCAGCACTGGGACAAACTCGTAGGCAATGGGTCCGTGATTTGTTTGGATGATATTCATCATGCAACAGTTATAACATGGAGAGATATGTGGCTAGCTCCCGTTCGTCAATGTGATGTAGACATGCATTCCGTGTGTCGTCATACGTGCTTAGGGAAAAGAACTTGCATGACATCTATTGTCCATCCCTCCCGTGGCAGCAGGGTCCAAAAGGATACTACGGGATATTAAGGTTCTCCTTTAATAAAGAACCGAAACAACGCATTAGCACTTGGTGAACACATGAACTCCTCAAACTATGGTCATCACTGGGAGTGGTTCCGGTTATTGTCACTCCGGGGTTGCCGGATCATAACACATAGTGGGTAACTACAACTTGCAAGATTGGATCTAAAACACACATATATTGGTGACAACATAATAATTTCAGATCTGAAATCATGGCACTCGGGCCCTAGTGACAAGCATTAAGCATGGCAAAGTAGTAGCAACATCAATCTCATAACACAGTGGATACTAGGGATCAATCCCCGTCAAAACTAAATCGATTACATGATAGATCTCATCCTACTCATCACCGCCCAGCGAGCCTACGAATAGATTACTCATGAACGATGAAGAGCTTCATGGAATTGGAGAGGGAATAAGGTTGATGATGACGATGGCGACAATTTCCCCTCTCCGGGGCCCAAAACGGACTCCAGATCTGCCCTCCATACGGAGAACAGGATGTGGCGGCGCCTCCGTGTCGCAAACGCGATGAAATCTTTTCTCCTTATTTTTTCTGGGACGAAAGTGCATTTATAGAGCTCAGTTTGGGGGCGGCGGAGCCACGTGGGCCCCACAAGCTTGGTAGCCGCCACCAGGGGGCGGCGGCTACACGGCTTCTGGCCCACTCGCCCATCCCCTCCGGTGGATCTTTGCGCGGGTATTTTTCATATTTTCCAGAAATATTCTCCGTAAATTTTCAAGACGTTCCGAGAACTTTCATTTCTGCACAAAAACAACACCAAGGCAATTCTGCTGAAAACAACGTCAGTCCACGTTAGTTCCATTCAAATCATGCAAATTAGAGTTCAAAACAAGGGCAAAAGAGTATGGAAAAGTAGATACGATGGAGACGTATCAACTCCCCCAAGCTTAAAACCTTGCTTGTCCTCAAGCAACTCAGTTGACAAATTGAAAGAGAAAGAAAAACTTTGACAAACTCTGTTTGATCTTGTTGTTGCAACTATGTCTAACTCGTAACCAGAATTTCAGCAAGATCACAAGTTAACCACATAAGCAAGTGACACAAAGGTCTCACGGTAAACTAATATCAATGGCATAATCACCTAGAGAGCAAATAATAATGAGTTTCAGATACCAACAATTCAATCAAAACAAGCATGAAGCAATATGAATAGGTGGTATCTCGCTAGCTCTTTCTGAGACCGCAAAACATAAATGCAGAGCACTTTCAAAGATCAAGGGCTGACTAAACATTGTAATTCATAGCAATGAAGATCCAGTCATAGTCATACTCAATATCAATCAAAAGCAAAGCATAAAAATGACAGAGGTGCTCTCTAATTGGTGCTTATACAAGAAGAGGATGACTCAACAGGAAAATAGATAGACAGGCCCTTCGCAGAGCGAAGCATTGATTTGCAAAGGTGCCAGAACTCAAGCTTTGAAAACAGAGATAATAATTTTGGGTGGCATGCTTTCATTGTCAACGCAATGACCAAGAATTCTTAATATCTTCCATGCTACTCATGCTATAGGCGGTTCCCAAACAGAAAAGTAAAGTTTTAACTCCCCCACCACCAATCAATCACACTCCACGGCGAGCCGAATCCTCGGGTACCGTCCATACTAACATCAATCCGGGGGGAGTCTTGTTTTACAATTATGTTTTCAATTTAAGCGTGGAACTGGGCATTCCAATTGCCGGCCCCTTTCTCGTGAATGACACTGAATAAACACATGTCGAGGATAACACGCCTAACATGGAAGATATCAATAGCCCCCTGTCACCACATGAGCGGTTCGGGCATGCAAAACAGTTTATTTCTTGAAGGTTTAGAGAATGGCACATGCAAATTTACTTGGAACGGCAGGTAGATACCGCAAATAGGTAGGTATGGTGAACTCTCATGGAAAAACTTTTGGTTTTATGGAAATGGATGCACAAGCAGTATTCCGCTTAGTACAAGTGAAGGCTAGCAAAAGACTGGGAAGCGACCAACTAGAGAGCGACAACACTCATCAAGATGCAATGAGTTTGACTAACATTAAGTGCAAGCATGAACACGATATAAATCACCATGAACACGAACATCATAGAGGCTATGTTGATTTTCTTTCAACTACATGCATGAAAATGCGCCAAGTCAAGCCACTTGAATCATTCAAAGGAGAATACCATCCTATCATACTACATCATAGTCATATCAAAATCTATGTTGGCATTCAAGACAAACCATTATAAGCTCTCAGCTAATTAAGCATGGCATCAGAAACTATGATCTCTAAGTTGTCATTGCAAACATGGTTCTCTCACAACTAAGCTGAATCTGGAACGACAAGCTAGTCATATTTACAAAAACAGAATAGATAGAGTTCTTACCAGCTTTTCCAGTCTCAGTCACTTCATCATATATCATCATTATTGCCTTTCACTTGCACGATCGAACGATGTGAACAATAATAAGAGTGCTCGTGCACTGGACTAAACTGAATCTGCAGGCAAACACAAAGGAGAAGACAAAGTAATATGGCTCTTAGAAAGCTAAACACGTATGCATGCAAGAGACACTAAACATTGTAACCAATATCTTCTACCTTGACCCAAAGAAAAAGAAAACTATTTACACGGGAAAACTCCCAACAAGCAAAAAAAAGGAAAATCTTTTTGGGTTTTCTCAAAAGGACACAAAACAAGAAAACAAGAAAACAAAAATAAACTAGCATGGATAATACAGTGGCAAAGTGTAAACACCGGCTAACAAAGTGAAAGCATAAGCATGAATGTAAGGTTGGTGAGAACACGTACTCCCCCAAGCTTAGGATTTTGGCCTAGCTTGGTCTACTCCCATGGATGGTCCTAGCGGAACCCAAAATCATAATGGTTGTTATACGGGAGTGCTGCAGCCACTGCCTGAATAGCTGCCTCACGAAGACGAGTAGCCGTCGTCTCCCTCTCATACCACTCTGCCTCTCCTATGGTTATGTAGTATCTCCGTTTTACCCGGCATTGCGGACAAGTGTATCAAACTCATCCTTGAAGCCTGCTTCGATATTGAACTCATCGGAAATCCATTCACATGGTTGTACCGGTGAGTCCCTTAGTTGATAAGGTTCGGGCTCCCGAAAAGAAAGACGGGGACCCTACTTACTTGAGGAACCACCATGAAACTTCCTCCTGAACATAATTTCCTTTTGCTGAAATTTTTGAAGTTCAAGAGAAAAGTGAATGAAGACCAACCACACCTTGTAGCAATTACTCCTACTAGTGCCTAAAGATCGTATCACGTGCTAAAACTACTTGGGTCCAGCTAAAATCAACATTTCAAGCTCAAGAACAGGGTCACCAAGGTAGCAAGAATACGCGAAGGATAAAGCACTAGAGCAAAAACTAATTGGACCAATGGAGGAGTCACTTACCAAGGAGTAATTTCCCCAAAACGGTCCAGAGAAAGGTGCTTTGAGCAAGGAGATCAAAAATCTCAACCAAATGAGCAAGAACACGGGTTTGAGCTGCGAAACGGTTTTTTCTGGAGGTAAAAGAAGAGGATGGGAGCTGGAATGAGTGGAGGGGGTCCCTGTGGGCCCGATAAGCTTGGTAGCCGCCACCAGGGGGCGGCGGCTACAGGGCTTGTGGCCCACTGGTGTGGCCCCCAAGACAGCTCTCAGTCCCAGTATTTTTCAAAAAATCCAGAAAAAATCATACTAGATTTTCAGGACCATTGGAGAACTTTTATTTTCGGGGTATTTTCTCCGGGACGCTAGAACAGAAAGCAGGAAAAACTAAACTAAATCTATCATTTTTCTTCTAAGCAACAGAAAGTGAAAGCTTAAAACAGAGGCATGTGACTCTTTGATTCATCCATTTCATGGTCATCGAAAGAAATCCGTCAATGGGGTTGATCAAATCCTCATGACAAAGCATTTTCGAATCGCAAGAGGAAACGGAGAATTGTCGAATAGCCACTAAGTCTCATCAATGGGGATATGTATCTCCCCAACAAGAAAATCATATTCATCTTGACACGAGGAATAGGGCATTCAAAGCTCCCAATAAGAATCGATGAAGTTTTTTCGATAGCATTGATGCAATGTACTTGATATCGTTTCTTCGGAAAGTGCATTGTATGCTCATTACCGTTGACGTGGAAAGTGACATTGCCTTTGTTGCAATCTATAACAGCCCCTGCGGTGTTTAAAAAGGGTCTTCCGAGGATTACAGCCATGGCATCGTCCTCGGGAATATCCAAGATGACAAAGTCTGTTAAGATAGTGGTGTTAGCAACCACAACAGGCACATCCTCGCAAATGTCGATAGGGAAAGTAGTTGATTTGTCGGCCATTTGCAGAGAAATTTCGATGGGTGTCAACTTATCCAGTTCAAGTCTATGATAAAGAGAGAGCGGCATAACACTAACACCGGCTCCAAGGTCACATAAGGCAGTTCTTACGTAGTTTCCTTTAATGGAGCAAGGTATAGTGGGCACTCTGGGATCACCAAGTTTTTTAGGAGTTCCACCTTTGAAAGTGTAATTGGGAAGCATGGTGGAGATCTCAAGATCTGGTATCTTTCGTTTATTAGTCACGATATCTTTCATGTACTTGGCATATGGAGACATTTTGAACATATAAATTAACCGCATCTGCAGAAAGACGGGTCTTATCATCTCAACGAAGCGCTCAAAATCCTCATCATCCTTTTTCTTGGATGGCTTAGGAGGAAAGGGCATGCGTCTCTGAACCCATGGCTCCCTTTCTTTACCATGCTTCCTAGCAGTGAAGTCATTCTTATCGTATCTCTTAGGTTGTGGGTTATAAGGATTAACCGTAGGTTCAATCTCCACATCCTTATCATTGCTAGGTTGAGCCTCATTATGAACATCGCTTTCCATATTGTCACCAGGGTCATGTTCATCACCAGATTGTGTTTCTGCATCAGACGCGGAAATATCGTTTGGTTCTTCAGGTGTGATAGTATTTGGTGAACTGACATGTAGGTTTCTATCATCCTTCTTCTTAGGATGACTGGGTGTATCAGCATTAATTCCATGAGAATCTTGATCAATTCTCTTAGGATGGCCTTCAGGATACAAAGGTTCCTGAGTCATTTTGCCTCCTCTAGTAATGACTCTGACACAGTTGTCATTTAATTCATTGAGCAAGTCATTCTGAGCTTTAAGTACTTGTTCTACCTGAGTAGTAATCATAGAGGCATGTTTACTCAGAAGCTTCAGATCATTGACATTTCTGTCTACACAAACACTTAAATGACTAAGTATATGAGTACTTTGTTCCAAAATTCTGCTAACATAATCATTGAAAATCTGTTGTTTGGCAACAAAGTTGTCAAATTCATCAAAGCATAGGCTAGCAGGTTTATCAAAAGGAATATCACAATCATCAAACCTACGTAGAGAATTCACTTCTACTACCTGTATCGGGTTATCGAGGCCATGGATCTCTTCGATAGGTGGTAGATTTTTGACATCTTCAGATCTAATGCCTTTCTCTTGCATAGATTTCTTGGCTTCTTGCATATCTTCGGGACTGAGGAATAGAATACCTATTTTCTTAGGAGTTGGCTTAGGAGGTGGTTCGGTAATAGTCCAAGCATTATCGTTGATCAAGATATTATTCAGTAGAATCTCAGGTTGTTCTATAGTTCGTTCCCTAAAAACACAACCGGCACAACTATCTAGGTGGTCTCTAGAAGCATCGATAAGTCCGTTATAGAACATATCAAGTATCTCGTTCTTCTTAAGAGGGTGATCAGGCAAAGCATTCTGAAGCTGGATGAGCCTCCCCCAAGCTTGTGGGAGACTCTCTTCTTTGAGTTGAGCAAAGTTGTATATTTCCTGCAAGGCAGCTTGCTTCTTATGGGCAGGGAAATATTTCTCACAGAAGTAATAGACCATATCCTGGGGACTACTCCCACATCCAGGAGCAAGAGAAGTGAACCAGGCTTTAGCGTCATCCTTTAGAGAGAAAGGAAACAGCTTAAGGATATAGTAGTAGCGGATCTTCTCCTCACTGGTGAAAAGGGTGGCTATATCGTGTAGTTTGGTAAGATGGGTTACGACCGTCTCAGACTCATAACCGTGGAAAGGATCAGATTCTACTAGAGAGATTATCTCAGGGTCGACAGCGAATTCATAATCCTTATTGGTGATAAAGATAGGTGAAGTGGAAAACTTCGGGTCGTATTTCATCCTAGCTTTCAGAGAGTTTTCCTTCCACTTGAGAAGTAATTTCTCAGCGTCATAGGCATCCTTACACACAAGAAAATCCTCAGCTATATCTCCCACCATAACATAACCCTCAGGTATATCAGGCAATTCTTATCTAGGAGAGATAGATCTAGCAGGAGCAAAAGCAGGTTCTATCTCAATAGTATCGGCAGTTTCAGAAGCATCACGAGCATTCACAGTAACTCTAGCAATATGAGTATCAAGGAATACCCCTAGTGGCATATCAGGCAAAGTAGTATCTCTAGCAGTATCAAGCACAACATCGTCAGGCAAGGCAGTATCAAGCATAGCATCATCAGGCAAGGCAGTATCAAGCATAGCATCTCTAGCAATATCAGGCATAGCATCTCTAGCAGTATCACGCATAGCAGCATCATCAAGCACAGGCGACATATCAAGATTTCTAGCAGGAGGTGGTGTCGCAAACTTACTCATAACTGAAGGTGAATCAAGTGCAGAGCTAGATGGCAGTTCCTTACCTCCCCTCGTAGTTGAGGGCAAAACTTTGGTTTTTGGATCTTTCAGATTCTTCATAGTGATCAGCAGATATAAATCCCAAGTGACTCAGAGAATATAGCAATCCCTTCCCCGGCAACGGCGCCAGAAAAATGCTGCTAGCAGTCCCTGGCAACGACACTAGAAAAATGTTGTTGACGTGTTCCTGACTTGATGCCTCCACGGCAACGAAGCCAGAACTGCTCCCAGTTGCTCAACAATTAGCAATTTTCTTGCAATGGCCCACCAGTGTGTGGGTTCGCATTAGTTTTCGAGGGTAGAGTATTCAACCCAAATTTATTGATTCGCCCAACAGGAAGTGAAGGAATATTGTCAAGTATTAGTAGATGAATGTGTCAGATTCAACCACATCTGAAAGATTAGTGTGTGCAAGCAAAGTATCAGTAGCAAAGTAGTATGATAGCAACGATACCAGAAACGATCTGTTGACGGCAGACTATTCCTAACGGTTGTATCGATGGCGCCAGAAGTTGACAGTGGACGGAAAATATTCTTTCCCATCAACGACGCGAGAAAAAGTATTGTAGCAGGTAGCAGCAGTGTAACGAGTAACAGCAGTGGCAAGGAACAGCAGTAGTGACAACAGTAGCAAGTAGCAATAGTAGCAAGTAACAGCAGTAGCAAGTAGCAGCAGAGCAAAGTAAGTAACAGCAACAGCAGCAACAATAGTAACAGCAGGAGAGCAAAACAAGTAACAGAAGCAGTGGGACAAACTCGTAGGCAATGAGTCGGTGATTTGTTTGGATGACATTCATTATGCAACAGTTATAACATGGAGAGATATGTGGCTAGCTCCCGTTCTTCAATGTGATGTAGGCATGCATTCCGTGTGTCGTCATACGTGCTTAGGGAAAATAACTTGCATGACATCTATTGTCCATCCCTCCCGTGGCAGCGGGGTCCAAAAGGATACTACGAGATACTAAGGTTCTCCTTTTAATAAAGAACCAGAACAACACATTAGCACTTGGTGAACACATGAACTCCTCAAACTATGGTCATCACCGGGAGTGGTTCCGGTTATTGTCACTCCGGGGTTGTCGGATCATAACACATAGTAGGTAACTACAACTTGCAAGATCGGATCTAAAACACACATATATTGGTGACAACATAATAATTTCAGATCTGAAATCATGGCACTCGGGCCCTAGTGACAAGCATTAAGCATGGCAAAGTAGTAGCAACATCAATCTCAGAACATAGTGGATACTAGGGATCAATCCCCGTCAAAACTAACTTGATTACATGATAGATCTATCCTACTCATCACCGCCCAGTGAGCCTACGAATAGATTACTCATGAACGATGAAGAGCTTCATGGAATTGGAGAGGGAAGAAGGTTGATGATGACGATGGCAACGATTTCCCCTCTCCGGAGCCCAAAACGGACTCCAGATCTGCCCTCCAGATGAAGAACAGGATTTGGCGGCGCCTCCATATCGCAAACGCGATGAAATGTTTTCTCCTTTTTTTGGGACGAAAGTGAATTTATAGAGCTGAGTTTGGGGGCGGCAGAGCCACGTGGGCCCGACAAGCTTGGTAGCCGCCACCAGGGGGGCGGGGGCTACAGGGCTTGTGGCCCACTGGCCCATCCCCTCCGGTGGATCTTTGCGCAGGTATTTTTCATATTTTCCAGAAATATTCTCCTTAAATTTTCAGGACGTTCCGAGAACTTTCATTTCTGCACAAAAACAACACCAAGGCAATTCTGCTGAAAACAGCGTCACTCCAGGTTAGTTCCATTCAAATCATGCAAATTAGAGTTCAAAACAAGGGCAAAAGAGTTTGGAAAAGTAGATACGATGGATACGTATCAAAGACAAACCACCGTTGTTGCCGGCGCCATGTGATTTCGGGCAACCATGGATTTCCATTATGCGACGGCTATAGATGACACAGAATTCTGAAGATCAACGAAAGCTGGTGATATGTCTGCATCGAAATTAGACGTACATGTGTTTAGCAGATCTCTGGCAATGGCTAGACAAATGCTATTCTCGATTGCTCAACAATTAGAAATTGTCTTGCAATGACCCACCAACGCGTGGGATCGAGGCAGCTTTCGAGGGTAGAGCATTCGACCCAAATTTGTTGATTCGCCAGTCAGGAAGTGAGAGGATACTCTCAAGTATTAGCATCTGAATGTGTCAGATTCAACCACACCTGAAAGATTAGTATCTGCAAGCAAAGTATCAACAGCAAAGTAATATGATAACAACGGTTTCAGAAACGATCTCTTGACGGCAGACTATTCCTAACGATTGTATCAATGGCGCGAGAAGTTGTCCGTGGACGGGAAATATTCTTTCCCGTCAACGTCGTGTGAACAAGTATTGTAGCAGGGTGCAGCAGTGTAACGAGTAGCAGCAGTGGCAAGGAACAGCAGTAGCAAGTAGCAACAGTAGCAAGTAACAACAGAGCAAGCAAGTAACAGCAGCAGAGCAAGACAAGTAACAGCAGCAGTGGGACAAACTCGTAGGCAATGGGTCGGTGATTTGTTTAGATGGTATTCATCATGCAACCGTTATAACACGGAGAGATATGTGGCTAGCTCCCGTTCGTCAATGTGATGTAGGCATGCATTCCGTGTGTCGTCATACGTGCTTAGGGAAAAGAACTTGCATGACATCTATTGTCCGTCCCTCCCGTGGCAGCGGGGTCCAAAAGGAAACTACGGGATATTAAGGTTCTCCTTTTAATAAAGAACTGGACCAACGCATTAGCACTTGGTGAACACATGAACTCCTCAAACTATGGTCATCACCGGGAGTGGTTCCGGTTAATGTCACTCCGGGGTTGTCGGGTCATAACACATAGTAGGTAACTACAACTTGCAAGATCGGATCTAAAACACACATATATTGGTGAAAACATAATAATTTCAGATCTAAAATCATGGCACTCGGGCCCTAGTGACAAGTATTAAGCATGGCAAAGTAGTAGCAACATCAATCTCAGAACATAGTGGATACTAAGGATCAATCCCCATTAAAACTAACTCGGTTACATGATAGATCTCATCCTACTCATCACCGCCCAGCGAGCCTACGAATATATTACTCATGAACGATGAAGAGCTTCATGGAATTGGAGAGGTAAGAAGGTTGACGATGACGATGGCGACGATTTCCCCTCTCCGGAGCCCAAAACGGACTCCAGATCTGCCCTCCACATGAAGAACAGGATGTGGCGGCGCCTCCGGATCGCAAACGCGACAAAATGTTCTCTCTTGATTTTTTCCGGGACAAAAGTGAATTTATAGAGCTGAGTTGGGGGCGGCAGGGCCACGTGGGCCCCACAAGCTTGCTAGCCGCCACCAGGGGGTGGCGGCTACATGGCTTGTGGCCCACTAGCCCATCCCCTCCAGTCGATCTTTGCGCAGGTATTTTTCGTATTTTCCAGAAATATTCTCCGTAAATTTTCAGGACGTTCCGAGAACTTCCATTTCTGCACAAAAACAACACCAAGGCAATTCTGCTCAAAACGGCGTGAGTCCAGGTTAGTTCCATTCAAATCATGCAAATTAGAGTCCAAAACAAGGGCAAAAGAATTTGGAAAAGTAGATACGATGGAGACGTATCAACTCCCCCAAGCTTAAAACCTTGCTTGTCCTCAAGCAACTCAGTTGACAAACTGAAAGAGAAATAAAAACTTTGACAAACTCTGTTTGATCTTGTTGTTGCAACTATGTCTAACTCATAACCAGAATTTCAGCAAGATCACAAGTTAACCACATAAGCAATTGACACAAAGCTCTCACGGTAAACTAATATCAATGGCATAATCAGCTAACGAGCAAATAATAATGAGTTTCAAATACCAACAATTCAATCAAAACAAGCATGAAGCAATATGAATAGGTGGTATCTCGCTAGCTCTTTCTGAGACCGCAAAACGTAAATGCAGAGCACTTTCAAAGATCAAGGGCTGACTAAACATTGTAATTCATAGCAATGAAGATCCAGTCATAGTCATACTCAATATCAATCAAAAGCAAAGCATAAAAATGACAGAGGTGCTCTCTAACTGGTGCTTATATAAGAAGAGGATGACTCAACAGGAAAATAAATAGACAGGCCCTTCGCAGAGGGAAGCATTGATTTGCAGAGGTGCCAGAGCTCAAGCTTTGAAAACAGAGATAATAATTTTGGGTGCCATGCTTTCATTGTCAATGCAATGACCAAGAGTTCTCAATATCTTCCATTCAACTCATGCTATAGGCGGTTCCCAAACAGAAAAGTAAAGTTTTAACTCCCCCACCACCAATCAATCACACTCCACGGCGAGCCGAATCCTCGGGTACCGTCCATACTAACATCAATCCGGGGGGAGTCTTGTTTTGCAGTTATGTTTTTTATTTAGGCGTGGAACTCGGCATTCCAATTACCGGCCCCTTTCTCGTGAATGACAGTGGATAAACACATGTCGAGGATAACACGCCTAACATGGAAGATATCAATAGCCCTCTGTCACCACATGAGCGGTTCGGGCATGCAAAATAAATTATTTCTTGAAGGTTTAGAGAATGGCACATGCAAATTTACTTGGAACGGCAGGTTGATACCGCAAATAGGTAGGTATGGTGGACTCTTATGGAAAAACTTTTGGGTTTATGGAAGTGGATGCACAAGCAGTATTCTGCTTAGTACAAGTGAAGGCTAGCAAAAGACTGGGAAGCGACCAACTAGAGAGCGACAACAGTCATCAAGATGCAATTAGTTTGACTAACATTGAATGCAAGCATGAACAAGATATAAATCACCATGAACACGAACATCATAGAGGCTATGTTGATTTTGTTTCAACTACATGGATGAACATGCGCCATGTCAAGCCACTTGAATCATTCAAAGGAGAATACCATCCTATCATACTACATCATAGTCATCTCAAAATCTATGTTGGTATTCAAGACAAACCATTATAAACTCTCAGCTAATTAAGCATGGCATCAGAAACTATGATCTCTAAGTTGTCATTGCAAACATGGTTCTCTCACAACAAAGCTGAATCAGGCATGACAAGCTAGTCATATTTACAAAAACAAAATAGATAGAGTTCATACCAGCTTTTCCACTCTCAGTCACTTCATCGTATATCATCATTATTGCCTTTCATTTGCACGGTCGAACGATGTGAACAATAATACGAGTTCTCGTGCAATGGACTAAGCTGAATCTGCAGGCAAACACAAAGGAGAAGACAAAGTAATATGGCTCTTTGAAAGCTAAACAGGTATGCATGCAAGAGCCACTAAACATTGTAACCAATATCTTCTACCTTGACCCAAAGAAAAAGAAAACTATTTACACGGGAAAACTCCCAACAAGCAAAAAGAAGAAAGGAAAATATTTTTGGGTTTTCTCAAAAGGACACAAAACAAGAAAACAAGAAAACGAAAATAAACTAGCATGCATAATACAGTGGCAAAGTGTGAACACCGACTAACAAAGTGAAAGCATAAGCATGAATGTAGGGTCGGTGAGAACACGTAGTCCCCCAAGCTTAGCCTTTGGCCTAGCTTGGTCTACTCCCAAGGCGGGAAATAACCAGCTCCGGGGTACTCCGGAGCAGACTGTGGATGCCACTGTTGTGTGAGCTCCTGTGGGTCCCACTGATAAACTGGCGTCTAGTACTCGACTGGCGGCTCAGGCACGGGCACCTGTGGTTGGGCCAAGCCCCAATATGCGTAGATGTCCGAGGGCATAATAGTGTACCTGCCTGCATGAAGATCGAACAAAGAAGGAGAAGGCAAAGTAATAGTCTCTCGAGTACCCTGACTAAATACCAGGTCATAAATCATCCGTCTACTACATCTCTATCCAGAAAATCATGGCGAACCATGCTGTCATAATCCAGATATTTCTCAGGAAGAAGCATCTCTCCTTCCTCTCCCAGTCTAACAGGTATCTCGAAGTGTTTGGCAAGACGGGTAGCATAGATACCTCCATAGACGACACCCTTGGAACGGTTGGTGTTCAACCGCTGGGCTGCTATAGCACCTAGGCTATAAGTCTTATCGTTATAAAGGCCTTCACGCAAAACCGCAAGGTCTGGAGAGCTAAGTGATCCAGCCTCCCCACGGCCAACCAAACATTTTCCCACCAATAATGAGAAGTACCAAAGCACAGCAAAATGTATGCTAGCAATTCTAGCGCGAGACACTCCTCTCTCCTCTCCAATAGCAATAGTACCTATGAAATCCTCCAAGTCCCGTGGACGAGGGTCACGGATATCCCCAACATAAGGTAATTTGCATACATTGCAAAAATCATGTAGTGTCATGCACTGGGGGATGTCGTATATCATGAACTCAACCATGGGAGGATTCTTCCTCGGATAAAAGTTGAAGCTTTGAACGAAAATATTGGTGAGGAGGAGGTATTGCAAGCACTTATCTTCAACGAACGCAGTAAGACCTGCGTCCTCCACCAAGTAATAAAAGTCTTCATAAAGCCCAGCGGCGCGCAAAAATTCATCACTTGGCCACTCGCACGCTCGAACTTCTGTGACTCGAGGAACCACGTACTTGGGGTGGTTCTTCTCATCCTCCTTGGGGTTACGGCTTGAAGAGCCTCTCAAGAACCTCCTCATCTTTTCCCTTTTCTAGCTTTGAAAAATTCTGAAATTTTTAGAGACTTCGGATGAGAAGTGAGTAAGAATTAAGCCAACTTGTAGCAACTACTCCTACTAGTGCCTAGAGACTGTATCACGCACTAAAACTACTTGGGACCAACTAAAATCAACATTTCTAGCTCAAGAACAGGGTCACCAAGGTAGCAAGAATACGCGAAGGATAAAGCACTACAGCAAAAACTAATTGGACCAATGGAGGAGTCACTTACCAAGGAGTAATTTCCCCCAAAACGGTTCGGAGAATGGTGCTTTGAGAAAGGAGATCGAAAATCACAGCCAAATGATCAAGAACACGGGTTTGAGCTGCGAAACAATTTTTTCTGGAGGTGGAAGAAGAGGATGGGAGCTGGAATGAGTGGAGGGGTCCCTGTGGGCCCCACAAGCTTGCTAGCCGCCACGAGGGGGCGGCGGCTGCAGGGCTTGTGACCCATTGGTTTGGCCCCCAGGCCAGCTCTAAGGCCCAGTATTTTTCAAATATTCCAGAAAAAATCATACTAGATTTTCAGGACCATCGGAGAACTTTTATTTTCGGGGTATTTTTCTCCGGAACGCTAAAACAGAAAACAGGAAAAACTAAACTAAATCTATCATTTTTCTTCTAAGCAACAGAAAGTGAAAGCTTAAAACAAAGGTATGTGACTCTTTGATTCATCCATTTCATGGTCATCGAAAGAAATCCCTCAATGGGGTTGATCAAACCCTCATGACAAAACCTTCTCGAATCGCAAAAAGAGACGGAGAAATAGCCACTAAGTTACCTCAATGGGGATATGTATCTCCCCAACAAGCAAATCATACTTCATCTTGACACGAGGAATAGGGCATTCAAAGCTCCCAATAAGAATCAATGAAGTCTTTTTGATAGCATTGATGCAATGTACTTGATATCGTTTCTTCGGAAAGTGCATTGTATGATCATTACCGTTGACATGGAAAGTGACATTGCCTTTGTGGCAATCTATAACAGCCCCTGCCGTGTTTAAAAAGGGTCTTCCGAGGATGACAGCCATGGCATCGTCCTCAGGAATATCCAAGATAACAAAGTCTGTTAAGATAGTGGTGTTACCAACTACATCAGGCACATCCTCGCAAATGCCGATAGGGAAAACAGTTGATTTGTCGGCCATTTGCAGAGAAATTTTAGTGGGTGTCAACTTATCCAGTTCAAGTCTACGATAAAGAGAGAGCGGCATAAACCTAACACCGGCTCCAAGGTCACATAAGGCAGTTCTTACGTAGTTTCCTTTAATGGAGCAAGGTATAGTGGGCACTCCGCGATCACCAAGTTTCTTACGAGTTCCACCTTTGAAAGTGTAATTGGCAAGCATGGTGGAGATCTCAAGATCTGGTATCTTCCGTTTATTGGTCACGATATCTTTCATGTACTTGGCGTATGGAGACATTTTGAGCATATCAGTTACCGCATCTGCAGAAAGACGGGTCTTATCATCTCAACGAAGCGCTCAAAATCCTCATCATCCTTTTTCTTGGATGGCTTAGGAGGAAAGGGCATAGGTCTCTGAACCCATGGCTCTCTTTCTTTACCATGCTTCCTAGCAGTGAAGTCATTCTTATCATATCTCTTAGGCTGTGGGTTATCAGGATTAATCGTAGTTTCAATCTCCACATCCTCATCATTGCAAGGTTGAGCATTATTATGAACATCACTCTCCCTATTGTCACCGGGTTCATGTTCATCACTAGATTATGTTTCTGCATCACACGCAGAAATATCATTAGGTTCTTCAGCTGTGATGGTATTTGGTGAACTCGCATGTAGGTTTCTATCATCCTTCTTCTTCTCCTTAGGATGACTGGGTGTATCAGCATTAATTCCTTGAGAATCTTGATCAATTCTCTTAGGATGGCCTTGAGGATACAAAGGTTCCTGAGTCATTTTGCCTCCTCTAGTAATGACTCTGACAGAGTTGTCATTTAATTCATTGAGCAAGTCATTCTGAGCTTTAAGTACTTGTTCTACCTGAGTAGTAATCATAGAGGCATGTTTACTCAGAAGCTTCAGAACATTGACATTTCTGTCTACACAAGCACTTAAATGGCTAAGCATACGAGTACTTTGTTCCAAATGTCTGCTAACATAATCATTGAAACTCTGTTGTTTGGCAACAAAGTTGTCAAATTCATCAAAGCATAGGCTAGCAGGTTTGTCAAAAGGAATATCACTCTCATCAAACCTACGCAGAGAATTCTCTTCTACTACTTGTATCGGGTTATCGAGACCATGGATCTCTTTGATAGGTGGTAGATTTTTGACATCTTCAGATCTAATGCCTTTCTCTTGCATAGATTTCTTGGCTTCTTGCATATCTTCGGGACTGAGGAATAGAATACCTATTTTCTTAGGAGTTGGCTTAGGAGGTGGTTCGGGAATAGTCCAAGCATTATCGTTGATCAAGATGTTATTCAGAAGGATCTCAGCTTGTTCGATAGTTCGTTCCCTGAAAACACAACCGGCACAACTGTCTAGGTGGTCTCTAGAGGCATCAGTAAGTCCGTTATAGAGGATATCAAGTATCTCATTCTTCTTAAGAGGGTGATCAGGCAAAGCATTCTGTATCTGGATGAGCCTCCCCCAAGCTTGTGGGAGACTCTCTTCTTGGAGTTGAGCAAAGTTGTATATTTCCTGCAAGGCAGCTTGCTTCCTATGGGCACGGAAATATTTCTCACAGAAGTAATAGACCATATCCTGGGGACTACTCACACATCCAGGAGCAAGAGAGGTGAACGAGGCTTTAGCGTCATCCTTTAGAGAGAAAGGAAACAGCTTAAGGATATAGTAGTAGCGGATCTTCTCCTCACAAGTGAAAAGGGTGGCTATATCATGTAGTTTGGTAAGATGGGCTACGACCGTCTCAGACTCATAACCGTGGAAAGGATCAGATTTGACTAGAGAGACTATCTCAGGGTCGACAGAGAATTCATAATCCTTATCGGTGATAAAGATAGGTGAAGTGGCAAACTTCGGGTCGTATTTCATCCTAGCTTTCAGAGATTTTTCCTTCCACTTGAGAAGTAATTTCTCAGCATCATAGGCATCCTTACACGCAAGAAAATCCTCAGCTATCTCTCCCTCCGTAACGTAACCCTCAGGTATATCAGGCAATTCATATCTAGGAGAGCTAGATCTAGCAGGAGCAAAAGCAGGTTCTATCTCAATAGTATCGGCAGTTTCAGAAGCATCACGAGCATTGGCAGTAAATCTAGCAATATGAGCATCAAGGAACACCCCTAGTGGCACATTAGGCAAAGTAGTATCCCTAGCAGTATCAAGCATAGCATCATCGGGCAAGGCAGTATCAGGCATAGCATCTCTAGCAGTATCAGGCAAAGCAGTATCAGGCATCGCATCTCTAGCAGTATCAGGCATAGCATCTCTAGCAGTATCAGGAAAAGAAGTATCAGGCATAGCATCTTTAGCAGTATCAGGCATAGCATCTCTAGCAGTATCAGGCAAAGCAGTATCAGGCATAGCATCTCTAGCAGTATCAGGCAAAGCAGTATCATAAGCATCATCAAGCACAGGCGACATATCAAGATTTCTAGCAGGAGGTGCTGTCGCAAACTTACTCATAACTGAAGGTGAATCAAGTGCAGAGCTAGATGGCAATTCCTTACCTCCCCTCGTAGTTGAGGGAAAAACTCTGGTTTTTGGATCCTTCAGATTCTTCATAGTGATCAGCTGATATAAATCCCAAGTGACTGAGAAAATATAGCAATCGCCTCCCCGGCAACGGCGCCAGAAAAATGTTGTTTAGTAGATCTCTGGCAATGGCTAGACAAATGCTATTCTCGATTGCTCAACAATTAGAAATTGTCTTGCAATGACCCACCAGCGCATGGGATCGAGGCAGTTTTTGAGGGTAGAGTATTCGACCCAAATTTGTTGATTCGCCAGTCAGGAAGTGAGAGAATACTCTCAAATATTAGCAGTTGAATGTGTCAGATTCAACCACACCTGAAAGATTAGTATCTGCAAGCAAAGTACCAACAGCAAAGTAATATGATAACAACGGTGTCAGAAACGATCTGTTGACGGCAGACTATTCCTAACAATTGTATCAATGGCGCCAGAAGTTGTCTGTGGACGGGAAATATTCTTTCCTGTCAATGTCGTGCGAACAAGTATTGTAGCAGGGAGCAACAGTGTAACGAGTAGCAGTAGTGGCAAGGAACAGAAGTAGTGACAGCAGTAGCAAGTAGCAATAGTAGCAAGTAACAACAGAGCAAGCAAGTGACAGCAGCAGCAACAGTAGTAACAGCAGCAGTGGGACAAACTCGTAGGCAATGGGTCGGTGATTTGTTTAGATGATATTCATGATGCAACAGTTATAACACGGAGAGATATGTGGCTAGCTCCCGTTCGTCAATCTGATGTAGGCATGCATTCCGTGTGTCGCCATACGTACTTAGGGAAAAGAACTTGCATGACATCTATTGTACATCCCTCCCGTGGCAGCTGGGTCCAAAAGGAAACTACGGGATATTAAGGTTCTCCTTTTAATAAAGAACCGGACCAACGCATTAGCACTTGGTGAACACATGAACTCCTCAAACTATGGTCATCACCGGGAGTGGTTCCGGTTATTGTCACTCCGGGGTTGCCGGGTCATAACACATAGTAGGTAACGACAACTTGCAAGATCGGATCTAAAACACACATATATTGGTGACAACATAATAATTTCAGATCTGAAATCATGGCACTCGGGCCCGAGTGACAGGCATTAAGCATGGCAAAGTAGTAGCAACATCAACCTCAGAACATAGTGGATACTAGGGATCAATCCCCGTCAAAACTAACTCGATTACATGATAGATCTCATCCTACTCATCACCGCCCAGCGAGCCTACGAATAGATTACTCACGGACGATGAAGAGCTTCATGGAATTGGAGAGGGAAGAAGGTTGATGATGACGATGGCGACGATTTCCTCTCTCCGTAGCCCAAAACGGACTCCAGATCTGCCCTCCAGATGAAGAACAGGATGTGGCGGCGCCTCCGTATCGCAAACGCGACGAAATCTTCTCTCCTGATTTTTTGGGACGAAAGTGAATTTATAGAGCTCAGTTTGGGAGCGGCAGGGCCACGTGGGCCCCACAAGCTTGCTAGCCGCCACCAGGGGGTGGCGGCTACAGGGCTTGTGGCCCACTGGCCATCCCCTCCGGTGAATCTTTGCGCAGGTATTTTTCATATTTTCTAGAAATATTGTGCGTAAATTTTCAGGACGTTCCGAGAACTTTCATTTCTGCAGAAAAACAACACTAAGACAATTCTACTGAAAACAGCGTCAGTCCAGGTTAGTTCCATTCAAATCATGCAAATTAGAGTCCAAAACAAGGGCAAAAGAGTTTGGAAAAGTAGATACGATGGAGACGTATCAACAGGGAGACCTCAAAGTTAGGATCGGATGGTGAGTGAGGATTTCAGAGGCGGCTGGAATCCGTTAGGTCGTAATCTCTAAGTAGTCGTAGCTATTAATTTGTGCTTACCTACCATCCTGTTGAAGGTGCTAGGGGCACACGGCCATATCTGAAAGTCGTGCTCTTGAATTTGTTAGTCGCATATCTAGAAGCAATCAAGCTATGAAAAGGCCGAAGATTGGAAGACAGTGAGACTCGATTAATTGGAGTTGTACCATGATATAAATCCTACGATGTGGATAGTATAAGGGGATCAAGACACACACATGGAGAGGCGAGGCAAGGCGGCAACGGAGAGAGATTGTCGTTGGGTCGCTCGACGATGCGTGTTGTTCTTTTACATAGCAGATTGAATCCGACCTCATGTGTGCCATGGATAGTTTTTTTTGTGAAGTGCCATGGACAGGTTTTTTTACGTAGATTGGTTCTTATTTTTTTCAATAAAATAATGAAAACCATAGGGTTAGCTCGATTATATAGGTCAAACGATTAAATTTTATTTGGTGAATGTGGATAGACAAAGGAGAATCCCACCGTGAAAGGGTGTGTTTTCCCACGATTGAGTCGTGCAGGCCATAGAGTCCAACCGTGAAAAGATTATGTGAGTTCCCTAGAAAAAAACATTGCGCCAATTAATCTACACCGTAATAATCCGGTCCCACAAGATAAACGGCTCCTATTTTCTAATTAACGTAGGAATTTCTAGAGAGTCCATAATTAGTATAAGTATAGATTCTTAGCAGTCGTATTGTGTACATACATGACTCTATGAGCTATCTAGATAGATCAATTGATCGATTGTCTCCAGATCGACACACATAAAATACTTCGAAGACTCAACATTAACTTGGACGTAGGGCAAGGACGACATCCAGTAGGAGACCGTCAAGCTCTTCCGCTTGATGCTAGAGCTCGAATCACTCACACACCCCACTCCTACAACGACGTGTTCAAGGCATCTCTGCAAAGGCCATGGGGCCAGGGCCAGGCGGATCTACCACGCCATGATCATCGAAGGCGTCGTCTCGGACACATACAAGTTAAGACACGTTGATTTAAAGGTTCAGCCTGTGCAATGGGGAAAGATAGAGGCTGCCGTAAGGGCATTTCAAACATGAAGATCACGAGGATGATCGAGAAGACGGTTCATGTGTTTATGCTAGGGCATTGCGGCGACGAGGACAAGGCTCCATAGGCTCGAAAGGCAGTGGAAGATATGGAGTGCGACAACTCATGCTGGAGGAAAATTATGTGTTTCTAGGTTGTGATAACACAAAGCTGGAATTTTGATGTGGCATTGAGGATGCATAAGAGGAGTGCGGAGATACAATTGAAAATGGTCATCTTGCTCGCAAAGTAGCATGCATATCTGCATGTAACTATCATGTGCACATGCATGCATGATATGACTAGATAGGAGAGACCCTCTCACAAAAAAGACTAAGTAGGACCGTAGAAGAGAGAGAGAGAGGTGTCATGTATTGCCGGTGAGAATTCTTACACTATCAAATTAAAGATATAAAGAAAGTTATAAACAGTGGCTACTATTGTTGGGTTTAGTACCACATCGGTTGTGGGGGGACACATAACACGACTTATAAGGGTGAGGGTGTCCCCTCTAGTCTTTTGGGGGAGAGGGCCCAAGGCCTGTCATAAGTCGGTGTTGCTCCCCGGTTGGGCCTGTTGACGCATGTGGGTCGGAAACGCTGGTGTTAGCGGACCCGGGATTGCGTAACAAGTGGTATGAGAGCCCAGGTGCCCGGAATAAATCTCGGTGGACTCACGGGTTGTGGGAGGAGACATAACACGACTTATAAGGGTGAGGGTGTCCCTCCTAACAAACTAGTCTTTTGGGAGGAGAGGGCCCAAGGCCTGTCATAAGTCGGTGTTGCTCTCCGGTTGGGCCTGTTGACGCATGTGGGTCGGAAACGCTGGTGTTAGCGGACCCGGGATTGCGTAACAAGTATTGTATTTGCAAGATCGGTGGTTCTCTCCTCTCAACTCTCTCTCTCTCTCTCTCGTTGGTATGAACACACACACACATAGAGTATTTGCGCTGCGTGCAACTGATGCAACTTTTTCTGGTTTCCTCTATTATTCAGTCCAGTACAACGACTTGGATCTCAACTGCAAAGAGTAAAGCTAGCTAGCGACCAGGTATGCCGGACGTGCCATCCCACATCCACCTGAACACCACTACAAAGACACTGCATGCACTAATTTCGTGCCATCCCACGAAGCCCATGCAGCGCCGGATCTAACTACCCGAAAACTACTCCAAGACGTGGACATGTACACGTTACTTGGTTGTTATTAGCAAAAAAGAAAATGCTCAACGGGGTTACATGGTCATCATTCACCCCCTTAAGCCCATTGAACAGATTTGATCTCCACCACACCGAGCTACTGTCGCATCTCAATGAACTTGACCCTGCCGAGTGCCTTTGTGAGCAAATCTGCAAGTTGTCCATCAGTTCCAATGTGTTCAACATCAGTTTTTCCCTCCTCGGTGCATGACCTGATGTAGTAGTACTTTATGTCAATGTGTTTGCTACGATCATAATGCACCGGATTCTTGCTCAATGCAATGGCCGATTTGTTGTCAACCATCAGCATGAACTTTGTCGGAGCTTGCCCAACCATCTCTGCAAGTAGACGACTAAGCCAAACTCCCTGACAAGCACCGCTTGCCGCCGCGACATACTCAGCTTCGCAGGACGATACTGCCACAACCTTTGGTTTTTGTGAGCTCCATGTGACAGTGTTCTTCCCAAGCATAAAAAGGACACCCGAGGTGCTCTTTCTGTCATCCAAGTCGCCAGCGAGATCACTGTCGGTGTAGCCTGTCAACACAGCCCCTTTTTCATCTCTCTTGTAGAAGCAACCATATCCAAGTGTGCCCTGAATATACCTTAGCATCTGCTTGACAATTATCCAATGATTCTTGCTTGGGGCCTCCATATACCGGCTGGCAATGCCTACTGCAAAGGCAATGTCCAGCCTAGTATTGACCAGGTAGCGTAGGCTGCCAATCACACTTTTGTAGAGTGATGCATCAACAGCCTCACTCCCGTCTTTCTTCTTGATCTCGAGACGAGTCTCCATTGGTGTGGCAGAGGGGTTGCATCCAATCATTTTTGCCATCTCCAAGATCTTCTTCGCATAGCTGCACTGACTCAGCTTGATTTCACCATTGCGTTGCTCAACCTCGATGCCCAGGTAATATGAGAGGAGCCCGAGGTCGCTCATTTTGAACAGTCGCTGCATCTCGGCCTTGAAGAGCTTGATGTCGCCTATGCTTGTACCGGTAATGATCAGGTCATCTACATAAACACCTATGAGCAGGAATGACTTGGAGGGTGTTTGGATCACTAGAGACTAGAGACTAGAGACTAGTAGTAGTCACCTTTAGTCAGTAAACCTCCAAACACCCCTGACTAATGGATGACTAAAACTAGTTTAGTCCCTAGTCACCCCACCCCCAACTTTTACTGACTAAAGTCTCTTCTCTAATTAATTGACGGGCCCATCCTGTTGCGGGCTCATCCTCCCATGCGGGCACGCCAATGGAAGGGAGATAAATCGAAGGAAGAGAGAATAATTTAATACTGAGATATTTAATGCTGACTAGTAGTAGTCACCTTCCAAACAGGGCCTGACTACAAACTTCTAGTCTGACTACTACTAGTCACATGACTAAAGAGTATCCAAACACCCTCTTGGCATCTCCTCTTCGATACACTGCATGTTCCAGAGTGCTTCTCTTGAACCCCAAAGCATTCAGTGATGCGTCGAGCTTCGCATACCAGGCCCGGGGCACTTTTTTCAATCCGTACAACGCCTTGTGAAGACGCAAAACCTTTTGTTCACTGCCATCATTGACAAAACCCGGAGGCTGCTGCACATATACTTCCTGTGCAAGATCACCATTTAGAAAAGCGGATTTAACATCCATGTGGTGTACCTGCCATCCATCGTGCGTGGCGAGAGCGAGGAGTAGACGCACTGTCTCCATGCGAGCCATAGGTGCGAACACTTCTTCAAAGTCCACCCCCTGTCGCTGAGAGTACCCCTTTGCCACCAGCCGTGCTTTATGCTTCAGGATGTTGCCAGCAGGATCTCTTTTCACCTTGAAAACCCACTTTAACCCAATGGCGCGATGCCCCGCGGGAAGTGATGTGAGTTCCCAAGTTTGGTTGTCAATGATCGAGCCCATTTCCTCCTCCATTGCCTTGCGCCAAGCGTGATCAGAGAGTGCTTCCTCAACACTCATCGGCTCCTCGGCGTCCAGGAAGCAGAGGCCCGCTTGCTGCTGCTCGTCATCATCGTCGAACAAGTCATTGTAGTCGATCTCCGCACTGGTCTGCTTGGTGGTGTCGTAGACATTCGACACATGTCAGTAGCGCGGGTGCCCACTGTCCGTGTCCAGCGCGTCATCACGAGATGGTGGCGACACAAACTGTACTCGTGGCGTGAATGGCTCTCGCATGCCCGGTATCGTCTCCGCTAATGATGGCCACTGCGAGCTTGAGCCACTGTCAGTCATCGTGACTCCCAGCTCAATGGTATAAACCACCGTGAACACACCTGATGGTGTACTTTCTTTTGCTGCTTCAGCTGTCCAGTTCCATGGACGTGTTTCCTCAAACAAAACATCACGTGACACAAGCAGTTTCTCAGCGACGGGGTCATAGATACGGTAGGCCTTGGAACCTTCCTCATACCCCATCATGACGTCGGGCGTCGATCTGTCCGCGAGCTTGTTGATCTAGGGTCCAAGCTTCTTCACGTGAGCGTGACACCCGAGGATGCATAGGTGAGCCACGCTCGTCTTCTTGCCATGCCACAGCTCATACGGAGTCACCCCCTCGAGGCTTCGTGTCGGTGATCTGTTGAGGACGTAGACGGCCGCCTTGATGGCCTCTCCCCAGAATACATCAGGCACCTGCATACTCTTCAGCATGCACCTCGCCATCTCGACCACCGTTTGATTACGGCGCTCGACAAACCCGTTTTGTTGCAGCATGTACGGGGCCGTCGTGAAGTGCTTGATGTCGCGCTCGTTGTAGTACTCGACGAACGGCGTGGAGCTGAACTCGACACCGCGATCCGAGAGGAACGCAAGCAGCTTACTGCCGCTTCTAGTCTCTACTGCTGCTTTCACCTTGTTGAAGAAAGCAAACGCCTCACTCTTTGTCCTGAGTACCTCAATCCACATGTACCGAGAGTAATCGTCACAATTAATAAGAGGTAATTTCTACCTCCCGCTGTTGGCGGAGAGATCGGACCGCACAAGTCTGAGTATACGAGCTCCAGAGATGCCTTTGCACGGTACGCTGCAGCTTGAGGAAAAGGCAGTCGGTGTTGTTTTCCGAGCATGCAGCCATCACAATACTCCCCAACATGATCCACGTCAGGAATCCCATGCACCATCTCCTTCCTTGACATGGCACGCAATGCACGGAAATGGAGATGCCCAAAATGTGAATGCCACATCCAAGCCAGGTCGCCTCCTTTGGACAGCAGGCACACCGGTTCAGCTCGGTGTAGGTTCAGTTTGTATAGACGGTTTGCCGAACGCTTGACACGCGCCAACAACCATCCCTCTTGATCGAAGATCACGAGAACGCTGCGCTTGATAGTGATCTTGCATCCCTTCTCATCTAGCTGTCCGAGCGAGATGATGTTACTCCAAAGACGAGGAATGTAATATACCTCGGAGAGTACACGCTGATCGCCGGTGAGGCACTCAAACAACACGGTTCCTTTGCCGCATATCTCGACGACTGATCCATCTCCAAAGCGGACAGTTCCACACACTGTCTCATCCAACGTGGCGAATAGCTCCTTCCGGCCAGTCATGTGGCTGCTGGCCCCTGTGTCCGCGTACCAAGAGCCATCGCTGACGTCCTTGGGCACCACTTTTCTTTGTTGAGAAAGACAGCTTGCGGAGCTGCGATAGTGATCTCCTCTGGCGCATCGAGCACCGCCATCAGCAGCCCCGGCTCCTCGACCTCTTCGTCTTGCGCTATGTTTGCCTCCTCATGGTGCTCCTTCTTGTTCTTGCTGCGACACTCCCGCGCCCAGTGGCCCCATATACCACAGTTGTGGCATTTACCCTTGCGCTTTGGGCCACCGTCGGACTGTTGTGTGTTCCCGCCGCTGCCGGGAGGCCTTGGTTTGGGTTTCCCCTTACCACCTTTGGTCCCGGCGCTAGACAATCCCTCGCCGGGTTGCCGCCGCCTTTCCCGCTTGTGCCACTCCTCCTCTGTGAGGAGCAGCTTGCCGCCGGTGTCGGGGTCGAGGCACTCCTCAATGGCAAGGAACCGGCCAACCAACTCCTCAATCGTCAGCGACTTGAGATCAACAAGAGTCTCTATGGAGATAGCCACTTGGGCGTAGCAAGGCGGCACCACACGCAGGAATTTTCTCACCGCCTTGAGCTCGTCAACGTCGTCGCCGAGCTATTGCAGGTCGCTGATCAGGCCGGTGAGGCGGAGCGCTAAGTCCTCCACTGTCTCTCCCTCCTTGAAAGAGAGATTTTTCGAAGTCATGACGCAGCGCCTGAGCCCGCGACTCGCGTACGCGCTCGACGCCCATGCGAAGTGTCTTGACGGTGTCCCAAGCTTCCTTGGTGGAGTTCTTCGCCGCCAGCGTCTGCAGCATCTCCGGTGGGACGCCACGGAGGATGACGCCCAGCGCGGCACGATCATCAGGGTGATCTGCGTCGCCCGCCTCCACAGCCGTGCGGCCTGAAGATGCACCTTCATGAGGATTGACCACTCGACGTAGTTCGTCCAAGTCAGCATCGGGATCGCGCCACCACCCCCTCCATCTCTGACCACCCGCTCATGGATGACAAGCTCGCGCCCACCGCGCCGTGGTGGGCTTCGTCCCCGACGAGCCACCGGTGATGGGGTGTTCCTCCGGTGTGAACCAGAGCGTTGCGGCGGCCGTGATCCCGCTTGTCCCGACATGATCACAACAAGGCTCTGGTGCCAATTATAGTTGCAAGATCGGTGGTTCTCTCCTCTCAACTCTCTCTCTCTCTCTCGTTGGTATGAACACACACAGACAGAGAGTATTTGCGCTGCGTGCAACTGATGCAGCTTTTCCCGGTTTCCTCTATTATTCAGTCCAGTACAACGACTTGGATCTCAACTGAAAAGAGTAAAGCTAGCTAGCGACCAGGTATTCCGGACGTGCCATCCCACATCCACCTAAACACCGCTACAAAGACGCTGCATGCACTGATTTCGTGCCATCCCACGAAGCCCATGCAGCGCCGGATCTAACTACCCGAAAACTACTCCAAGACGTGGACATGTACACGTTACTTGGTTGTTATTAGCAGAAAAGAAAATGCTAATACTAAGAGAAGAGCTCAACGGGGTTACATGGTCATCAACTATCCCAAGGCTGAAAGTCAACCCATACAACACAGTCTATTATTATTATTTTGTTAGAACTCGATGTGAGAGTGTTCTTATTTTGTTGATGGAGAGGTTGTGTGCAGGCGGTGTTGGGGAACGTCGCATGGGAAACAAAAATTTTCCTACGCGCACGAAGACCTATCATGGTGATGTCCATCTACGAGAGGGGATGAGTGATCTACGTACCCTTGTAGATCGTACAGCAGAAGCGATTAGAGATCGCGGTTGATGTAGTGGAACGTCCTCACGTCCCTCGATCCGCCCCGCGAACAATCCCGCGATGAGTCCCACGATCTAGTACCGAACGGACGGCACCTCCGCGTTCAGCACACGTACAGCTCGACGATGATCTCGGCCTTCTTGATCCAGCAAGAGAGACGGAGAGGTAGAAGAGTTCTCCGGCAGCGTGACGGTGCTCCGGAGGTTGGTGATGATCTTGTCTCAGCAGGGCTCCGCCCGAGCTCCGCAGAAACACGATCTAGAGGAAAAACTATGGAGGTATGTGGTCGGGCAGCCGTGAGAAAGTCGTCTCAAATCTGCCCTAAAAGCCCCATATATATAGGAGGAGGGAGGGGGACCTTGCCTTGGAGTCCAAGGGACTCCAAGGGAGTCGGCCGAGCCAGGGGGGAGGACTCTCCCCCCCCCCCAAACCGAGTCCTACTTGGTTTGGTGGGAGGGAGTCCTTCCCCCTTCCCACTTCCTCCTTTTTTTTTTCTTTCTTCCTTTGATTTTTATTCCTTGGCGCATAGGATTTGGTGGGCTGTCCCACCAGCCCACTAAGGGCTGGTGTGACCCCCACAAATACCTATGGGCTTCCCCGGAGTGGGTTGCCCCCCTCCGGTGAACCCCCGGAACCCATTCGTCATTCCCGGTACATTCCCGGTAACTCCGAAAACCTTCCGGTAATCAAATGAGGTCATCCTATATATCAATCTTCGTTTCCGGACCATTCCGGAAACCCTCGTGACGTCCGTGATCTCATCCGGAACTCCGAACAACATTCGGTAACCAACCATATAACTCAAATACGCATAAAACAACGTCGAACCTTAAGTGTGCAGACCCTGCGGGTTCGAGAACTATGTAGACATGACCCGAGAGACTCCTCGGTCAATATCCAATAGCGGGACCTGGATGCCCATATTGGATCCTACATATTCTACGAAGATCTTATCGTTTGAACTTCAGTGCCAAGGATTCGTATAATCCCGTATGTCATTCCCTTTGTCCTTCGGTATGTTACTTGCCCGAGATTCGATCGTCAGTATCCGCATACCTATTTCAATCTCGTTTACCGGCAAGTCTCTTTACTCGTTCCGTAATACAAGATCCCGCAACTTACACTAAGTTACATTGCTTGCAAGGCTTGTGTGTGATGTTGTATTACCGAGTGGGCCCCGAGATACCTCTCCGTCACACGGAGTGACAAATCCCAGTCTTGATCCATACTAACTCAACTACCACCTTCAGAGATACCTGTAGAGCATCTTTATAGTCACCCAGTTACGTTGCGACGTTTGATACACACAAAGCATTCCTCCGGTGTCAGTGAGTTATATGATCTCATGGTCATAGGAATAAATACTTGACACGCAGAAAACAGTAGCAACAAAATGACACGATCAACATGCTACGTCTATTAGTTTGGGTCTAGTCCATCACGTGATTCTCCCAATGACGTGATCCAGTTATCAAGCAACAACACCTTGTTCATAATCAGAAGACACTGACTATCATTGATCAACTGGCTAGCCAACTAGAGGCATGCTAGGGACGGTGTTTTGTCTATGTATCCACACATGTAAATGAGTCTTCATTCAATACAATTATAGCATGGATAATAAACTATTATCTCGATACAGGAATTATAATAATAACTATACATTTATTATTGCCTCTAGGGCATAATTCCAACAGTCTCCCACTTGCACTAGAGTCAATAATCTAGCCCTCACATCACCATGTGAATTACATTGTAATAAATCTAACACCCATACAGTTCTGGTGTCGATCATGTTTTGGCCGTGGAAGAGGTTTAGTCAGCGGGTCTGCTACATTCAGATCCATGTGCACTTTGCATATATTTACGTCCTCCTCCTCGACGTAGTCGCGGATGAGGTTGAAGCGTCGTTTGATGTGTCTGGTCTTCTTGTGAAACCTTGGTTCCTTTGCCAGGGCAATGGCACCAGTGTTGTCACAGAACAAGGTTATTGGATCCAGTGCACTTGGCACCACTCCAAGATCCGTCATGAACTGCTTCATCCAGACACCCTCCTTAGCCGCCTCCGAGGCAGCCATGTACTCTGCTTCACATGTAGAATCTGCTACGACGCTTTGCTTGGAACTGCACCAGCTTACTGCACCCCCATTAAGAATAAATACGTATCCGGTTTGCGACTTAGAGTCGTCCGGATCTGTGTCAAAGCTTGCATCGACGTAACCTTTTACGGCGAGCTCTTCGTCACCTCCATACACGAGAAACATCTCCTTAGTCCTTTTCAGGTACTTCAGGATATTCTTGACCGCCGTCCAGTGATCCACTCCTGGATTACTTTGGAACCTACCTGCCATACTTATGGCCAGGCTAACATCCGGTCTAGTGCACAGCATCGCATACATGATAGAACCTATGGCTGAAGCATAGGGGACGGAGCGCATATGCTCTCTATCTTCATCAGTTGCTGGGCACTGAGTCTTACTCAATCTCGTACCTTGTAACACTGGCAAGAACCCTTTCTTGGACTGTTCCATTTTGAACCTCTTCAAAACTTTATCAAGGTATGTGCTTTGTGAAAGTCCTATCAGGCGTTTTGATCTATCCCTATAGATCTTAATGCCTAGAATGTAAGCAGCTTCTCCTAGGTCCTTCATAGAGAAACTTTTATTCAAGTAACCTTTTATGCTCTCCAAAAGCTCTACGTTGTTTCCAATCAGTAATATGTCATCCACATATAATATTAGAAACGCCACAGAGCTCCCACTCACTTTCTTGTAAATACAAGATTCTCCAAGCACTTGTATAAACCCAAATGCTTTGATCACCTCATCAAAGCGTTTGTTCCAACTCCGAGATGCCTGCACCAGTCCATAAATGGATCGCTAGAGCTTGCACACTTTGTCAGCATTTTTAGGATCGACAAAACCTTCGGGTTGCATCATATACAACTCTTCCTTAAGGAAACCATTAAGGAACGCCGTTTTGACATCCATCTGCCAGATTTCATAATCGAAAAATGCAGCTATTGCTAACATGATTCTGACGGACTTAAGCATCGCTACGGGAGAGAAAGTCTCATCGTAGTCAATTCCTGGAACTTGTGAAAAACCCTTTGCCACAAGTCGAGCTTTATAAACGGTCACATTACCGTCAGCGTCCGTCTTCTTCTTAAAGATCCATTTGTTCTGAATAGCCTTGCGGCCCTCAGGTAGTATCTCCAAAGTCCACACTTTGTTCTCATACATGGATCCTATCTCGGATTTCATGGCTTCTAGCCATTTGTTGGAATCTGGCCCCACCATTGCTTCTTCATAATTTGCAGGTTCATTGTTGTCTAACAACATGATTGATAAGACGGGATTACCGTACCACTCTGGAGCAGCGCGTGATCTCGTCGACCTACGTGGTTCAACAGAAACTTGAACTGGAGTTTCATGATCATCATCATTAACTTCCTCCTCAACCGGCGTCGCAATGACAGAGGTTTCCCCTTGCCCTGCGCCACCATCCAGAGGGATGAGAGGTTCGACAACCTCGTCAAGTTCTATCTTCCTCCCACTCAATTCTCTCGAGAGAAACTCCTTCTCGAGAAAAGTTCCGTTCTTAGCAACAAACACTTTGCCCTCGTATTTGAGATAGAAGGTGTACCCAACTGTCTCTTTTGGGTAACCTATGAAGACGCACATTTCCGCTTTGGGTTCCAGCTTTTCAGGCTGAAGCTTTTTGACATAAGCATCACATCCCCAAACTTTAAGAAACGACAACTTTGGCCTTTTGCCATACCACAGTTCGTATGGTGTCGTCTCAACGGATTTTGATGGTGCCCTATTTAAAGTGAATGCAGCTGTTTCTAATGCATAACCCCAAAATGATAACGGCAAATCAGTAAGAGACATCATAGATCGCACCATCTCCAATAAAGTACGATTACGATGTTCAGACACACCATTACGCTGTGGTGTTCCAGGCGGTGTTAACTGCGAAACAATTCCACATTGTCTTAAGTGAGCACCAAACTCGAAACTCAGATATTCACCCCCACGATCAGACCGTAGGAACTTGATCTTCTTGTTACGATGATTTTCCACTTCACTCTGAAATTGTTTGAACTTTTCAAATGTTTCAGACTTGTGTTTCATCAAGTAGACATAACCATATCTACTTTAGATCGTCAGTGAAGGTGAGAAAATAACGATATCCGCCGCGTGCCTCCACGCTCATTGGACCACACACATCGGTATGTATGATTTCCAACAAGTCACTTGCACGCTCCATTGTTCCGGAGAACGGAGTCTTAGTCATCTTGCCCATGAGGCATGGTTCGCACGTGTCAAGTGAATCAAAGTCAAGTGACTCCAAAAGTCCATCAGCATGGAGTTTCTTCATGCGCTTTACACCAATATGACCCAAGCGGCAGTGCCACAAAAATATGGTGCTATCATTGTTTACTCTAACTCTTTTGGTCTCAATGTTATGTATATGCGTATCTCTATCAAGATTCAATATGAACAATCCTCTCACATTTGGTGCATGACCATAAAAGATGTTACTCATAGAAATAGAACAACCATTATTCTCAGACTTAAAAGAGTAACCGTCTCGCAATAAACAAGATCCAGATATAATGTTCATGCTCAACGCAGGCACTAAATAACAATGATTTAAGTTCATCACTAATCCCGATGGTAGTTGAAGTGACACGGTGCCGACGGCGATTGCATCAACCTTGGAACCGTTTCCTACGCGCATCGTCACTTCATCTTTTGCCAGCCTTCGTCTATTCCGCAGTTCCTGATTCGAGTTGCAAATGTGAGCAACAGAACCGGTATCGAATACCCAGGCACTACTACGAGAGCTAGTTAAGTACACATCAATAACATGTATATCAAATATACCTGGTTTTTCTTTGCCCGCCTTCTTATCTGCCAGATACTTGGGGCAATTGCGCTTCCAGTGACCCATACCCTTGCAATAGAAGCACTCCGTTTCAGGCTTAGGTCCAGCCTTGGGTTTCTTCGGCGGATTGGCAACAGGCTTGCCGCTCTTCTTTGAATTGCCCTTCTTGCCTTTGCCGTTTCTCTTGAAACTAGTGGTCTTGCTGACCATCAACACTTTATGCTCTTTACGGAGTTCAGACTCTGCGACTTTCAGCATCGCAAACAACTCGCCGGGAGACTTGTTCATCCCTTGCATGTTGTAGTTCAACACAAAGCCTTTATAGCTTGGTGGCAGTGATTGGAGGATTCTGTCAGTGATAGCTTCTTGCGGGAGTTCAATCCCTAGTTCAGCTAGACGGTTTGAGTACCCAGACATCTTGAGCACATGTTCACTGACAGACGAGTTTTCCTACATCTTGCAAGCATAGAATTTATCGGAGGTCTCATACCTCTCGATCCGGGCGTTCTTCTGAAAGATGAACTTCAACTCCTGGAACATCTCAAATGCTCCATGACGCTCAAAGCGACGTTGAAGTCCCGGTTCTAAGCCATACAAGACTGCACATTGAACTATTGAGTAGTCCTCCTTACGCGCTAACCAAGCGTTCTTAACATCCTGATCAGCCGTAGCGGGTGGTTCATCTCCTAGCGCAGCATTAAGGACATAATCCTTCTTTCCAGCTTGTAAGATAAGCCTAAGATTACGAGCCCAGTCTACAAAGTTGCTTCCATCATCTTTCAACTTAGCTTTCTCTAGGAACGTATTAAAATTCAGGATGACACTTGCGTGAGCCATGATCTACAACACAAATATATTCAAAGTGGACTTAGACTATGTTCAAGATAATTAGAGTTCAACTTAATCAAATTATATGCTAAACTCCCACTCAAAAAGTACATCTCTCTAGTCATTTGAGTGGTTCATGATCCACTTACACTATCCCAAGTCCGATCATCACGTGAGTCGAGAGTAGTTTCAGTGGTAAGCATCCCTATGCTAATCATATCAACTATATGATTCATGATCGACCTTTCGGTCTCATGTGTTCCGAGGCCATGTCTGCACATGCTAGGCTCGTCAAGCTTAACCCGAGTGTTCCGCGTGCGCAACTGTTTTGCACCCGTTGTATGTGAACGTTGAGTCTATCACACCCGATCATCACGTGGTGTCTCGAAACGACGAACTGTAGCAACGGTGCACAGTCGGGGAGAACACAATTTCGTCTTGAAATTTTAGTGAGAGATCACCTCATAATGCTACCGTCGTTCTAAGCAAAATAAGGTGCATAAAAGGATTAACATCACATGCAATTCATAAGTGACATGATATGGCCATTATCACGTGCTTCTTGATCTCCATCACCAAAGCACCGGCACGATCTTCTTGTCACCGGCGCCACACCATGATCTCCATCATCATGATCTCCATCAACGTGTCGCCATCGGGGTTGTCGTGCTACTTATGCTATCACTACTAAAGCTACATCCTAGCAAAATAGTAAACGCATCTGCAAGCACATATGTTAGTATAAAGACAACCCTATGGCTCCTGCCGGTTGCCGTACCGTCGACATGCAAGTCGATATTTCTATTACAACATGATCATCTCATACATCCAATATATCACATCACATCGTTTGGCCATATCACATCACAATCATACCCTGCAAAAACAAGTTAGACGTCCTCTAATTTTGTTGTTGCATGTTTTACGTGGTGACCAAGGGTATCTAGTAGGATCGCATCTTACTTACGCAAACACCACAACGGAGATATATGAGTTGCTATTTAACCTCATCCAAGGACCTCCTTGGTCAACTCCGATTCAACTAAAGTTGAAGAAACCGTCACTTGCCAGTCATCTTTGAGCAAAGGGGGTTACTCGTAACGATGAAACCAGTCTCTCGTAAGCGTACGAGTAATGTCGGTCCAAGCCGCTTCAATCCAACAATACCGCGGAATCAGGAAAAGACTAAGGAGGGCAGCAAAACGCACATCACCGCCCACAAAACCTTTTGTGTTCTACTCGAGAAGACATCTACGCATGAACCTAGCTCATGATGCCACTGTTGGGGAACGTCGCATGGGAAACAAAAATTTTCCTACGCGCACGAAGACCTATCATGGTGATGTCCATCTACGAGAGGGGATGAGTGATCTACGTACCCTTGTAGATCGTACAGCAGAAGCGATTAGAGATCGCGGTTGATGTAGTGGAACGTCCTCACGTCCCTCGATCCGCCCCGCGAACAATCCCGCGATCAGTCCCACGATCTAGTACCGAACGGACGGCACCTCCGCGTTCAGCACACGTACAGCTCGACGATGATCTCGGCCTTCTTGATCCAGCAAGAGAGACGGAGAGGTAGAAGAGTTCTCCGGCAGCGTGACGGCGCTCCGGAGGTTGGTGATGATCTTGTCTCAGCAGGGCTCCGCCCGAGCTCCGCAGAAACACGATCTAGAGGAAAAACTATGGAGGTATGTGGTCGGGCAGCCGTGAGAAAGTCGTCTCAAATCTGCCCTAAAAGCCCCATATATATAGGAGGAGGGAGGGGGACCTTGCCTTGGAGTCCAAGGGACTCCAAGGGAGTCGGCCGAGCCAGGGGGGAGGACTCTCCCCCCCCAAACCGAGTCCTACTTGGTTTGGTGGGAGGGAGTCCTTCCCCCTTCCCACTTCCTCTTTTTTTTTCTTCCTTTGATTTTTATTCCTTGGCGCATAGGATTTGGTGGGCTGTCCCACCAGCCCACTAAGGGCTGGTGTGACCCCCACAAATACCTATGGGCTTCCCCGGAGTGGGTTGCCCCCCTCCGGTGAACCCCCGGAACCCATTCGTCATTCCCGGTACATTCCCGGTAACTCCGAAAACCTTCCGGTAATCAAATGAGGTCATCCTATATATCAATCTTCGTTTCCGGACCATTCCGGAAACCCTCGTGACGTCCGTGATCTCATCCGGAACTCCGAACAACATTCGTTAACCAACCATATAACTCAAATACGCATAAAACAACGTCGAACCTTAAGTGTGCAGACCCTGCGGGTTCGAGAACTATGTAGACATGACCCGAGAGACTCCTCGGTCAATATCCAATAGCGGGACCTGGATGCCCATATTGGATCCTACATATTCTACGAAGATCTTATCGTTTGAACCTCAGTGCCAAGGATTCGTATAATCCCGTATGTCATTCCCTTTGTCCTTCGGTATGTTACTTGCCCGAGATTCGATCGTCAGTATCCGCATACCTATTTCAATCTCGTTTACCGGCAAGTCTCTTTACTCGTTCCGTAATACAAGATCCCGCAACTTACACTAAGTTACATTGCTTGCAAGGCTTGTGTGTGATGTTGTATTACCGAGTGGGCCCCGAGATACCTCTCCGTCACACGGAGTGACAAATCCCAGTCTTGATCCATACTAACTCAACTACCACCTTCGGAGATACCTGTAGAGCATCTTTATAGTCACCCAGTTACGTTGCGACGTTTGATACACACAAAGCATTCCTCCGGTGTCAGTGAGTTATATGATCTCATGGTCATAGGAATAAATACTTGACACGCAGAAAACAGTAGCAACAAAATGACACGATCAACATGCTACGTCTATTAGTTTGGGTCTAGTCCATCACGTGATTCTCCCAATGACGTGATCCAGTTATCAAGCAACAACACCTTGTTCATAATCAGAAGACACTGACTATCATTGATCAACTGGCTAGCCAACTAGAGGCATGCTAGGGACGGTGTTTTGTCTATGTATCCACACATGTAAATGAGTCTTCATTCAATACAATTATAGCATGGATAATAAACTATTATATCGATACAGGAATTATAATAATAACTATACATTTATTATTGCCTCTAGGGCATAATTCGAACAGGCGGTAAGTGTAATGGTTCCTTGGAGGTTGTCGTTAGCTTCATAAAGATGGACGAGCAGCTCACGCAAAGACAACATTGGATAACATGATTTTGACTACATAGGATGTCTTTATTAAGGTAACAATAACAAAGTGGTATTTATATTTCAAAATGTATTTTCATTATAATCAACATGTTAAGTGCACGATAAACAATCAGAAATTTCTCTTATAAGGTTCAAGTAACTGCATATATTGAAACTAGCGACAAGTTTCTACTCCCTCCTTCCCAAAATATTAGGAGCCTAAGCCTTTTTTAGAAAATCCCAATATCTTAGACGTATTGGCACGAGAAACTTTATGTGGTCACTGGGGTACTCTGGTTGTTTTGCTGTAAGCAGTATGGGGCAAAGTGGTGGTTTGGCTCTTTTCTGGTTGTCTACGATGTCTGTCTCTATTCAGGGGTCGAATTGTCGGTGTATTGATGCTCTGATCACACCGGAAGGAGGGGAGACTTGGCGCTCAACCTTTGTTTATGGGGAGCCGAGAAGAGAGCTGCGGCATGAGTTCTGGGGCCTTCTCCGTTCAATGTGCAATTCGTGGACTGGCCCCTGGATATGCTGCGGGGATTTCAATGAAGTGCTTAGTCTTGACGAGCACCTGGGCCCTCGGGATCGGACAGGGTCACAGATTGCTGCCTTCCAGGACTGTTTACAGGATTGTGGTCTTATGGACCTGGGTTTTGATGGACCAAAATTCACATGGTCCAACAAACAAGATGCTCAAACTCATGTTAAAGTTCGACTTGACAGAGCGGTGGCTAACAGTGCTTTCTCACTTCTTTTTGGAGAGTGTTCGGTTAGCAATATTATCACCACTTCCTCCGACCACTACGCATTGTTGATTTCTCTCACGGTTGATCGGAGGAGGGACCGTAATGGCCCTGTCTCGCATTGCTTTCGATATGAGGCAGTCTGGCGGCGGGCTCCGGACTACAAGGAGACGTTGGAGCGTGCATGGGCCATGAGTGGTGGGGGGAGCCTACCCTGCGATCGACGTGGGACACTCTTAACCGCATGGCGCCAGTGCTGACTGATTGGAGCCGGGCCACCTTCGGCTCGGTCCATAAGAAGATCCGAAAGCTGGAGCAACAATTACACTACCTCCGAGGCCAGCCGGTGTCGGGTGATAATGTCCAGCTAGAAAGAGATATTGAGAGGAAATTATGTGACCTGTTTGAGTGTGAGGAGATCATGGCTCGACAGCGTTCACGGGTAGAGTGGCTTCAAGAGGGAGACCGCAACACTTCCTTCTTCCACGCTAAGGCATCAGCACGGAAACGCACTAACAAGATATCCTCTCTTGTCCGGGATGATGGCTCAAAGTGTGACTCACAAGGGGAGATCAAAGGTTTGGTTCATAGTTTTTACGAACATCTCTTTACAGCTAACCCTTGCATATCCATGGATGCGGTTCTTGATGCTATTCCATCGAAGGTTACTGAAGCAATGAATGTGGATCTCTGTAAATCATATTCTGATGAAGAGATCGGGGCGGCCCTCTTCCAAATGGGCCCGACGAAGGCACCGGGACCGGACGGCTTCCCGGCGTTGTTCTATCAAACGCATTGGGACTTCTTTAAAACAGAGATTTGTAGTGCCGTGAGGAGCTTCTTATGTGGAGGAGAGGTCCCGGAGGGGCTTTGTGATTCGATCATTGTCCTTATTCCGAAAGTTGCCAAGCCAAAGCAGTTGAAAAACTTCCGCCCAATAAGCTTGTGCAATGTCCTCTACAAAATAGCCTCCAAAGTCTTGGCAAACAGGCTGAAAGTGATTTTACCGGAGATCATCTCAGAACAGCAGAGTGCGTTCGTCCCTGGTAGACTAATTACTGATAACGCCCTTATTACCTTCGAGTGCTTACATTCCATCCGCAACCAGAGAAGTAAGAAACCTTTCTTTGCTCTCAAGATTGATATGATGAAAGCCTACGACAGGGTGGAGTGGGCCTACCTGCATGGTTGCTTGTGTAAGCTCGGTTTTGACACAAATTGGATCCAATCGGTGATGCGGTGTGTGACCTGCGTCCGTTATGCTATCAAGGTTAATGGAGAATTGACAGAGCCGGTGGTTCCATCTAGAGGTATTCGTCAGGGAGATCCTATTAGCCCTTATTTGTTTCTTTTATGCACGGAGGGTTTGTCATGTTTACTGCAACGAAAGGAGGACCGAGGTGAGCTCTATGGTATTCGCAATGGTAGACTTGGTCCCCCTATATCCCATTTACTGTTTGCAGATGACAGCATCTTCTTTGCAAAGAGTGATGATAAGAGTGTGGATGCTCTCAAGTACACTCTACAGAGTTATTGTGATGGCTCTGGACAGCTGATTAATCTGGAAAAATCATCGGTTTTCTTTGTCCACCATGTGTCTGATCAAGTGAAAAATGCAGTGAAGGTTAAGTTGGAAGTCCAAAATGAGGATCTTAATGATTTCTATCTCGGTATGCCAACATCTGTGGGGCGTGGCCCTATAGCAACCTTCAGTTTCTTATATGACAAGGTGTGGAAATATCTAAATGGAATTTCGGGAAGACCCCTCTCCAGGGCTGGTATTGAGACCCTGCTGAAGGCGGTTGTTCAGGCCATTCCTACCTTTGTCATGAGCTGTTTCCAATTACCTCTAGCAATCTGCAACAAAATCAAATCGGCTATAGCTAATAGCTGGTGGGGAATTGAGGATGGTAAAAGGAAAATTCATTGGAGATCATGGAAGTGGCTCTCATCTCCTAAGGGACTGGGAGGAATGGGATTTCGCGATCTCGGCCTTTTCAACCAGGCCTTGCTGGCCAAACAGGGGTGGCGCCTGCTCACGGTCCCTGACTCCCTTTGCGCCCGAGTCCTCAAAGGCAGGTACTTCTCCGATACGAGCTTCTGGCACGCTCCCAAGCCGCGTTCGTCATCTTTCACATGGAGAAGTATACTACATGGGAGGGACCTGCTGTATCAAGGCATCAGATGGGGCATCGCGGATGGGGCTTCGGTGAAGATTATGATGGACAATTGGGTTCCAGGGTTCCCTCCGGAGATGCTTCGTTCTCTATCTCCTATCCCCAGCCATGCTACGGTAAAGTGCCTAATGGTGGATGAAGGTGATGCATGGAATCATGAAAATGTGCATGCTTTCTTCGCACCAAGGATAGCAGACCAGATATTGCAGCTACCAATCTCAGCACAAATGGACGGTGATTTCCCCTGCTGGCCATTTACTCGGCATGGCACGTATTCAGTTCGGTCTGGCTACAATTTGGCTCGGTCTGCGAGCTTCCTTTCCTGGCGGAGCAGCACCGGCTGCGGCATTAGCTCCAATGGAATGGACAACAACGATCAATGGAAGCGTCTCTGGAAGATCAATGCGTCGGGTAAGATGATAATCCACTTATGGAGGTTCATACACAACTGTCTTCCAAGCGGCATCCAGTTAATCACACGGCGGGTACCGGATACCGGTCCGTGCGTATTCTGTGGCAGAATTGAGAGCATCGAGCATGCTCTCCTTACCTGTCAGTTTTCTCGAGTGGTGTGGAGGGAGGTGAAACGGAGTGTTCATCTCAAGTTGGACCGAAAGGGTTTTGGCACCCATGCACAATGGCTCTTCGATTTCCTTGAGAGGTCCAGCGAGCTTCAAAAAAGGTACTGGTTGTTACTTTCTGGCACGTTTGGGATGCAAGGAATGAAGCTCGAAACTCCACAACGAAGCCCAGTCCTGTTGGGACAAGTGCGAGAATTCTCACTTATGTTGACCTCATCCGTTCACAAGCCCCTACCCGTTCCCTGGCTTCTAAGTGTGAGCCAAAAACCCCAGCTGCTTGGTCTCCACTGCCGCCGGGAACGGTGTTTGTCAACTCTGATGCGGCAATCTTTGAGGTCAATGGGAAGATGGGTGCGGGGGTGATCATCCGAGATCACTTAGGCTCTTTTGTCTCAGCTTGTAGGAATGTGATCCAGGGACTTAGATCTCCCGAGGAAGCTGAAGCCTTGGCCGTTCGTCGAGCCGTGGAGTTTGTAGCAGAGAGGGGCTTTGGGAAGGCGATCTTCGCGTCTGACTGTCTCTCATTGATCCAAAGGCTAAACTCCACGGCACTGGACAGATCTCCGGTGGGTATTTTGGTTAGTGGTATCAAAAACTTAACCAGTGTGCTCACTTCGTCCTCCTTCGTCCATGTGGGACGAGCTCTGAACGGTTCTGCACATGCATTAGCTAAATCTTGTGTTAGTGTTACTTCTAGTGAGGTTTTCCTTTCTATTCCGGAGTGCATCCGGCAAACTATTTGTATTAATGTGAGTTAATCAATAAAGGGATGTTACTTGTCAAAAAAAAAACTCCTCATATTCACTCTTGTACGGCTAGGCAAGCTACACATTGCTAATTTTTAATCAGCCAACCACGGTTGTTGAAGGATATTGTGGAGGAAACTGTTTGTAATCACGACTCCTTAATTTCTAAATAGCCTTGCCCTAATTTTTGTATAGAAAGCTTACACGCCCTACATAATAGGAAGGAGGGAGTATTAATTAGAAAGATCTTGGCTTCACGTTGCTCTCCTTACCTGCAGTTGCGGTCCACAATAGAACTACAAATATTATGTGTAATGTACATTTTTTTAATAACTTGAGCACATTGACACGAGGGGTCATGAGGCATGCTTATTGAGTTAAGATTTATAAATTTTATTTTCCATGACAACACACGGGCTTACATGCTAGTAAAAAAGAAAAAGAAAGGCAAACTAAAACACACTACACTTCCTAAAGATGGGCACCCTTATATCTCGCGGTCAACGAGATGGTAGGAACCATCGCTGAAGGGTGCGTAACTTAGGCCAGTCCAGGTACACGGGAACAAGTGCCTCGTTTTTTGTTTTGCTTTTTTCTATATTATTTGTATTTGTTTTTTCTTTATTTTTTACATTTTATACTTCAAAATATGATAACTAAATATATTACAAAAATCGCTCTACATAAACCATTTGCAATATATCGATCATGTATTTTAAAATGTTAAATATGTATAGAGAAAATGTGTATCACATATACAAAAAAAAATATATAACATGTGTATGAAACAGTTTGATCATGTATTTAAAAAATGATAATCAAGCATTTAAAAAATGTTGAAAAGTTGTTTGAAAAATGTTAATTAAGCATTTGGAAAATTTCAAATGTGTATAACAAACTTCCTGGCCATGTATTAAAAAATATTTTTTATCATGTATATAATTTTTTTAATCAAGCATTTCAAAATATGTCTAACAAGTATTTGAAAATACTTAATCAGGAATTCTAAGAAATGTTGAACAAGTATTTGATAAACATTAATCAAGCATATCTAAAATGTTAAATGTGTATACAAGAAATATTTAGCATTTATTAAAAATGATGAGAGAAATTGATTATGTATATAAAAATATTAATCAAGCATTTGAATAAATGTTGAACAATTATTTTAAAATGTTGATCAAGCATTTGAAAAGAGTTAAATGTGTTTAGAAAAAGTGTTGATCATGTGTTAGAAAATGTTAATCTTTTATTTGAGAAATATTACTCAAGCATTTAAAGAAATTTAAAAGTGTGTATTGAAATATGTTCATGAAATATTCAAAAAAGTATTAAACTTGTATTTGAAAAATATTATCATTTTTTTATTAAATGTGTATGGGAAAAATGACCATGTATTAACAAAATATTAAGTTAGTGTTGGAAATATTTCAAACATGTATTGGAATTGTTTTGTTATCATATACGAAAAATGCAGATTGAAAACCAAACGAAATAAAGAAACCCGAAAAAGAAACATTATAAACCAAAGAAAAAATAAAAAATAAAAGCGAAGAACAAATATAAAAATAATGAAAATGAAAAACCAATAGAAAGAAGATGAAAATATGACAAAAGAAAAAAGAAACCCAGAGAAAATTGGCTCGACTTGCTTTAAATAAGTCGTGTCTTTTTCCTCGAAATAACTAATTGAGGAGTATTTCTTTAAAAGATCACTCCCACCTCCTCACGTTGCGATAAGTGGTGCACTGTATGTGGGCCACATGTCGCAACCTGAGAGTTTTTTACTTTTTTTTGCATATATCTGTATTTCCAAAACTTTTTATCTCATAAACCGTGCGTTCAAATCTCGAACCGCTTGCATTATTGGGGTTTTTGCGTCGACATCTTCAAAACTAGATCCGGTATTGATATGTTTTGATGAACTTTTTTTGTGAAGAAACCGGATGAAAAAATTAAAGGAAAAAAGCGTGCCTTTCGTGATAAAAAAATAGGTTTTTTTCGTTTACGAGAGGCACTGTTGTGCCTCTCACGAAGGAAAAAATTTGCCTTTCGCAGAAGCAAAACCATGCCTCACATTAGAAAAAACAGAAAATGCATTTTTTTTGTTTTTGAGAGGCATGCCCGTACCTCTTGTGAAAGCAAAACCGTGCCTATCATAAAAAACGTGTTTTTTAAATTTCCAATAGGCATGATCATGTCTCTCACTAAGTAAAAGCGTGCCTTTGGGAAAAGCAAAACCATGCATCTTACAAAAAACACATATTTTTTTTCATTTCTAAGAGGTGTGGCCGTTCCTCTCGCTGAAGCAAATACGTATCACTCAGGGAAGCAAAACCGTTCATCTTTCAAAAAAACATAAAAAACATTTTTTTCCGTTTTCGAGAGGCACGACCGTGCCTCACACGAAGGCAAAACAGTGTCTTTCGCGAAACCAAAACGATGCCTTTTGCGAAGAAAAAACAGAAAATGCGTTTTTTCATGCAAACTTTATTTTTTTTAATATTTTTTTCATCCAGAAGCTAAGAAAGACCGGTGAAAAACTGAAACACCAAATGACCGGGAAAAAACAATCTAAAAAGCAGAAAACGTGTGCGGAAAAATAATAAAATAAAATTCCAAGGAAACGTTCAGAACGCGGTACGTGACGACGGCTGAGAACACGTCAAATGGCGACGCGTGGTAGTGATCGCTGAAAGTATCCTAAAGAAGTGCTCGCTAACTAGTTGCTCATTTTTTCCTCTCTTTATTTTAATCGTGCACAAAATTCGGTCGGCCCAGTAATGACCACAACGTCGAAAACCTCAATGCGAGACTTTCCACGGATTCGCTCACTGCAAGATATAGTCAGTGCCGTGGGTGCAAATACGTCTCTGCGAGAAGCACAAATATAACTGGCCCAGGCTTGTAACAGTTGTTTCCCTTCATTTTGTTTTCCTTTTCTCTTTTTCATCTTCATTTACATATATTTAACACTTTGTTTTAATGGTAAAAAATAAATTTTAGAAAAAATTAAACTATTTTTAGAGTTAGATTTTTAAATTGTTAACAATTTATTTTATCCACATGATCATCTCATTTGAAAATTTTCAACCATATCTTTTCATGGCCATGAGCATTTTTTAAAAATATAATAATTTTTCATTGTTGGTACAGATATGTTGTCTTATATATGGAAAATATATTCTTACATGATCTTTTTTGACTTGCTAAATCCCACCATTTATATATATAATCATTTTTAAAATATTTAAATACAGATATATGTAGACATACTTTAGAGTGTCGATTTACACATTTTGCCGTGTATGTAGTCCGTATTGAAATCTCTAAAAGTTCTATCATTTAGAAACAGAGGGAGTAATATTTACTAGTATTGTGAACATTGTATTTGTATTCCCTCCATACTTTGAAATTCTAGGTTTACAGTTGAACAAATCTTTGAGCTGTATTTATAATTAGAACCAAATGAAATTCTTTATTGAGATGGTTGTTAATACATAACTTTGTTTAAGTGTTTATTACTGAAAACATAACAAATTCAATTTCTTATAAAGGTTTAAATAATCGTATGTACCAATGAGTTGTGCTCGTGCTCGACCATTAAAGTTGTACTTCTAACAGTGATTACTTCATTTCCGCTAAAGGCTGGAGCGTGGCATTCCTTGTTCTACACTAAGGTGTGACAATCTTTCTATGGGAGTACATTATCAATATTTGGTGTATGAGATTTTAGCGATTTGACTGGACGAGACACTAGACACTAGAACCTTAGCAAACATAAAATCAGCTCCAATATATATTTTTATGATACTAAAAACAAGGTCAACCTGGTCACAAGTCAACCCCTACATGCAATTGAAAAACAAGCAAAAAACTTGAGACATGCAATTTAAATTTGTGAATATAAGATAAAATACTTGAGAAAAAAATGAGGTTTGTGATGATGTGTACTGCATATGGCCCTGGCTAAGGGCGGCAAAAGCTAAAGCTCATTCAGACAAAACCTTGACCTCTATTGATGCCCTAACTCGTGTTTTAGGGAGGAACATAAGGGTGTTTCGCTAGCCCAAGGAGAAGGGAAAGATTCTACCCTAGCCGGCTTTTTCCTAGATGCAAGGTCTAAAAATGTTTTTCGTCTATTTACACTCAGAATACATGATCTTTGTTAGAGCATATTTCTCCATATGTGGTTTTGGTAATTGATGACAATCTCTATGGACTAATGGTTGCCTTAAGTTATATTTATAGGATTTGTCCATAGACACTTCTTGAAGTCCATCTGTTAGGTTCAAGAAGTTTATATGATGACCAAGGTGGTATTCAAGTTATTATCCAAAGAATGGTCACAGAGACACAAGGTTGATCAAGATCGTCAGACAAAGAGTAAATCAAGATGATCAACACACAAAGCGTACAAGATGTACCGAGAGGGATCAAGTGATCCCATGGTATGGTAAGCATTGTCCCTTACGTGTTTGTGTACTAACTCATGGTCTTCGTGAGAGTTCTATGTGGGGTTAGATGTATTTCCATGGGCTTACGTCTAGAGGAAGATCTCATACAACCCATGAAGGATGACGTCAAGTGGTGATCGTCATCAAGATTGCGGTGTGCAAGTTCAAGTGGATCTACACGAAGATATCATGCTTGAAGCTTGCCGTCCATTGTGGTGGTAATGGACTTGTGAAGATATGCTGAAGAGCGGCTCACCCATGTTGTGCATGGGGGAGCAATCAACTAGTCTTCATCAAGCCAACGCAATCAAGAAGGTGGTCCATCTTGAGGAAGCCAAGATCATCGTCATCTAGCTCAAGAGGACTAGGTGCAAGGTATAGGTTTGCCCTTGATAGGTTTTCTGTTTTAGGATAGATTGTCGTACTGTCAAGGGGGGCTCTCAAGTGAGTAGCTCGATCGTATCGTTCGTTGAGAGATCAAACCATTTGCATCCTTGCATCATACTTCTTGGTTCTTGTTTGGATAGCTCTTTGTCGTCCTGAATGCAACAAGCTTGGGTTTGCTCGATTCGGAGCTTGTATGCGAAAGTTATGGTTGTTTCACTCACGAGCGGTAGTACCGCTTGTGCCAAGCGGTACTACCGCTCCCTAGCGGTAGTACCGCTCCGGGTGGGCGGTAGTACCGCTCCCTAGCAGTAGTACCGCGCCCTAGCGGTAGTACCGCTCAGGGTGGGCGGTAGTACCGCTTCGAGACGGTAGTACCTCTCTCTGAGCGGTAGTACTTCGTCGGACTTTTTGCGAATACTTTTCCAAGCGGTGGTAGGCCCGACAGTAATATCTTTACTACCGTGGCCAAGCGGTAGTACCGTTCTTCGCCGGTGGTAGTACCGCTAGGGGCAGCGGTAGTACTGCTCCTCGCCAACACTAGTACCGCTAGAGGCAGCGGTAATACCGCGCCTCGCCAGCGGTAGTACCGCTGTGTGCGGGCTGTAAGTGGGGGTAACGGTGTGATTCCTTCCCCCACTATATAAAGGGGGTCTTCTTCCCCCTTGGACTTATCCATATCTTTAGCTCGTGTTCTTGCCCCATTGTTGACCTTCTTCGAGCTTGCTAACTCTCAATCCCTCCAATGATTCTTGCTAGTTCTTGAGGGAAAAGAGAGGGGAGATCTAGATCCACATTTCCACCAATCACTTTCTCCTCTAAGTGAGGGGAACCCCTTGGGTCTAGATCTTGGATTTCTTCGTGTTCTTCTTTGTTCTTCCTCTCATTTTCCTCCCTAGAATTAGCTGCTTTGGTGGGATTTGGGAGAGAAGGACTAAGGCACTCCGTGTGCCCTTGCCATTGCATTTGGTGCATTGCTTTGAGTTATCCACGGTGATACGTGGAAGTGAGAAGTTGAGAAGCTTATTACCCTTGGGTACTTGGTACACCTAGAAGCTTGGTGGTGCCTTGGAGCTCAATCATTGTGGTGCAAAGCTCCGGGCAAGCGTCGGGGTGTGACGCCCTCGGTTTAATCGTACGCTAATCATACACGCAAATGCGTACGATCAAACCCAAGGACTCACGGGAAGATATCACAACACAACACTAGACACAAATAAAACAATATCAGCTTCATATTACAAGCCAGGGGCCTCGAGGGCTAGATTACAGAAGCTCGATAAACACACGAGTCAGCGGAAGCAACAATATCTGAGTACAGACATAAAACATGGGGTGCCTTAGAGAAGGCTAGCACAAAAGAAAACATGATCCAACGAGGCGAGGCCTCTTGCCTGGGAACCTCCTAACTACTCCTAAGCTTCAACGACCTCCACGAAGATGACACCATCGAGATGACAGACATCGGTAGGAAACTCCACTCCTGGGCTCCATCATCTGGTCGCAGCAACAGATCAAGGGGACAAGGGGGGAGCCAACCAGCGATGAGTACTCATCCAAAGTACTCGCAAGACTTACATCAGAACTATGCTAAATGCACCAGTATCAAAGAAGGGGTTTTATATGTGGACTGACTGCAGCAATGCGAGAACAGAGAGAGAAGGCCTAGTCCTATCGAAGACTAGCATCTTCAGGGTCTTGCAGCAATAGACGAGAGTAGAACAGGGGGTAAAACAATAATAGTCATATTGTTGCAGCAATATTAAAGTGAGGTCATGCCTAGAGATCCAACCTCGACTCCCTGCAAGGAAGAAATCCCGAGGCAAACTAATTCCAGTTAAGTAACAATTGTAGTTGTATAAGATCGGGGCACAACTCCAAGTCGTTCTATAACCGTGGACACGGCTATCCGAATAGTTAATTTTCATCCCTACAGGGGTGCACCACATGTCCCGTCACGCTCGATAACACTCTGGCCGGACATACTTTTCTGGGTCCTGCCCGGCCTCGGAATATCGACACGCCGCAGCCCCACCTAAGACTAATGAGAGAGGCCAGCCCGCCGGTCTAACTCCTAAGCACGAAGGGTTCGTGGGCCCAGTTCCCCTTCGCGCTCCTACACGTGGCGTGGGTGGCCGACGTCAGTCCTAGCATCCCTTAATCACAAGAGTGATGCATCTCGGGACCACTCGGGCTCGCGCCGCTACATTGCTGGCATCTGAAAAGCTTCGGCTGATACCGCGACGCCGAGTACCCATAATTCTTCCCGCGTAGCCGGTTAGTGCGAAAAGGTCTCCGACCAACCCAGATCGAATACCCAAATCCATTTAACATTTTAATTAGGCGAACAACACAGTCTCACGGGAATCCACTCGTCTTACAACTAATCACCAAAGATCCCAGTAACATGGTCTAGTAACTGTGTGGTTGTAACATCGGGGGGAATCCGAGGTATCACCCTCGTTGGATTCCGAACGATGTACCCGTCAAGGTGGGCTTAGAGGAATCACCCTCGGGGGTCCCACACTTGAGGCGTTGCACGACAGAGGCGTCATCGGGAATGGTGAAAGAGGAATCACCCTCGATAACCACGACCGACTAGCTATACTACAGAGATATCATCAGGAGTACTTAGCGAGGTGTCACCCTCGGTACCAGATAGTATCTCTGTAGCGTCGTACAACGAAGGGGGGTGAATGTGCTGTGTCAGGTCTGGCTCATCGATCAGGGATCGAGATTTGAAAACAAGCGAGGCAACTGGACTACGGGGTCAGAGGGGATGACTGCTCCACCTATACTAAGCAGATTAAAGGTGCAGAACTGAAAGTAGCAGTTCATCAAAAACAGGCTATGCATCAGATATAGGAGCTAACTATAACAGTAGCAAAATACTAATGCAAGCAGTAGGAAGAAAGACATAGGCGATATAGGAATGATCAAGGGGGGTTTGCTTGCCTTGCTGCTCTGCGGCAAAGGACTGAACGGCAGGGTCGTAGATGTACCCGGCAGCAGCGTCAGTCTTGGGGTCTACCGGTAAGAAGAGGGGGAAGAAACAATAAATAATAGCAACGGTGCAACACAAAGCATGACATGGCAAGATGCAGGCTAGACATGAGCTAACGCAGCAACATCCGTCATAGACGGGTCGGAAGAATATCTGACGATATTTTACGGGTCTCGGGCTACTACGTGTCAGACTGGAAACGATGAAAATGTTCCATGTTTGCTATGCTAGGGACGCGTGATAGACGAATGGACCGTGTATCCGGGTTCGTCTCGTTCTGCTGATCAACTTTCATGTTGAAAATATTTTGATCTGACTTACGGAGAAGGAGGAAGAAGGAGGAAGAAGAAGGAGGAGTTTAATATTAATTTTTAAAGTTTTATTCAATAATTAGGAATTGAAAACAGATTTAAATAATTTAATAAAAAGCTATTATGACATCAGCATGATGTCATGCTGACATCAACAGTTGACTAGTCAACTGACCAACGGGTCCCGAACGTCATAGGCACAAGTTTTAATTAAGATTAAATATTAATTAATTAGATTAATTTAGTGGGGGACCCATGTGTCATACTCTAATTATTCTAATTATCCAATTAACTAATTAACTGATATATCTATTTATTTATTTAATAAAAACATTATTTTTGTTTTTACATTTTAATTTTTACTTTTCTCAATTATCGCGTGGGGCCCCCTGTCATAGACAGCGGGGAGCATTGGCCCCACCGGTAAGTGGCTTTAGGCGAAATACTCGGTTTTATTCACAGATACATAATCATACAAATATCGTATTCTTCATATACCTATATACGCAAATACATACATCGTGCATCTCATACATACAAAATACATACGCATCTAATACATCATTTATTCTTATTTCTCTCAAAACTCTCATCTCCCTCTCTCTGTTAACAAAGAGATAACAAAGAGTGTGTTAACTTTCTCAACATAGAAGAGAGCCAATTTCATCTCCTCCTACCGGAGTCAAACATCGACGGATCGGAGCCCCGTTTGCCGGAACGGAACCAGGACGGCGAGGGGAACGAGATGGTGGGAGGAGCCCGAGGAGGGCCTCACCGACGTTGACGAGACGGCCCGGTGAAGCCAGAGTTCTCGTGAGGCGGAGTAGACGAAGAGGAGGAAGACGATGCGGTGACGGTGGTGGTGATGCCGGTCACCGGAGAGGCCTCCCGGAGGTGGCCAACCGTCGTGACGAGGAGCCGACCGGAGGGTCGCCGAGAGGGGTCGGCCGACGAGAAGGGGAGGGCCTCGGCCGGCGAATCCGGAGGGGCGGTGTGCTCCGGCCGGTTGGGGAGCAGGGAACCGGCGGGTGGGAGGCCGCCGGGGGGCGAGGCCGATGGGGATGGGAGGTCGCCGGATCTGGGGCCGACGGGGATCCAGCTGGTGAGGAGGCAAGGCCTCGGTGGGGGTGGGGGGAGCCGCGAGAGGCAGTGAGGTTCTGGGTCTCGGGTGGAGCGCTAGGGGACGGGAGATGGGGATCGAGCGGGCATGGGACGTGGTGTGGCTCGCGGGTGGGGGAGGCGAGCGGGGTGAGCAGGGGTCGGTGCGGTGGTTGATGGGATTAGTGGGAGGGCCTCGTGAGGAGATGGATCCTCTCGGTGGGCGTGGGGGAGAGATCGGTGGGAGGGGGGTCGCTGGGGTCTCGCGGGGGTAGCGAGAGGAAGAGGTGTCGGTGGGAGGTGGGCCCCCCACGAGGGGTGGTGCGGGCGACGAGGCGAGAGCCCCTGGCGGCGGCGCTGGGGGGAAACGGGAGAGCGGGGGGGAGAGCCAGAGTGAGCGCTAGGGTTTGATGATGGTGTCCGGCTGGGCCACTTTGGCCCAGTCGGCTAGGGGGGGCTCGGTTGCTTTTTTTCCATTATTATTTCTTTCTACTATTTCATTTTATTATTAAACCTTATTTACGTTCTTTTACAATTTAGTATATATATTTTTAATTCCTTCTTTTATTTATTCATTTTCATATCATTTCTTTTTCTTTCTTTTACTTTCTGACATTCTATTATTATTATTATTCTTTATATATATTTCTTTCTGTTCTAACTATACATGACTTTTAATACCATTAAAAATGTCCGATTCATTTTTATAACCTATTAGGGAATTTCAATAACTCTCCCGACATTTTTACTTAACATCACAAAATGTTTCTCGTTCAATTTTATTTCTTTAAATTCCAAATTCGACTTGTTTTTCGACTAACACAAGATCAACGCTAGAATTTATGATGATGTGGCTTCATTAGCGTGGGATTACTGTCGCTTGACTACAAGGGTTACTGTAGCACAAATCCGGGAATGTCACAACTCTCCCCTACTAACAAGAATTCTCGTCCCGAGAATTAAGAGGTAGAGGGAAAGAGCCCGGGGTATTCATTACGAAGATGATCCTCGCGTTCCCAAGTGGCTTCATTTTCACAATGATTTGACCACTTCACTTTAAGGAACTTGGTGACTTTGCGATGGGTCTTACGTTCAGCTTGGTCGAGAATGCGGACTGGATGCTCTTTATAAGAGAGGTCTTGTTGCAGCTCAAGCATACCATGATCCACTGCTCGAATATGATCCTTGAAGCAACGTCGGAGCTGGGACACATGGAAGACATCGTGAACCTGAGAAAGGTTCGCTGGTAGTTCCAATTGATAAGCCACTTTTCCACACCTTTCAGGAATAGTGAAAGGACCACTATAGCAAGGAGCTAACTTGCCCTTGGTTACAAAATGGTGTGCGCCTCTCATTGGTGTGACACGAATATAAGCCTTTTCGCCAGGTTGGTAGACCATATCTTGATGATGCCGGTCGTACTGACTCTTCTGACGAGACTGAGCATTCTTCAGATTCTCAAGAATAATGCGGACTTGATGTTCGGCATGTTGGATAATATCCAGACCGAAGAGTGATCATTCAATTGGACGATGGCTCGGGAATTCCATACGAAGCCAAGTGCAAAGGATAATTCGGAGCCAAAAGATGTACAGGAGAGTCAGGTTTCAATCATGTGGAACGTTGGGTTATGGGTCCACCCTGTGGGTCGGGAGTAAGTAGAGGGGTGACATATTATACAGTCTTGGTAGCAAGACATGTCAGAGGATAGCCTCTCAATTATGTTGGCAACAACGTCGGTACAAAGGGCGGGGGACGAATAGAACCATTTTCCTGCTCGTTGAAATGAGGCGGACCAATATGCAAGGCTCTCGTCCACCGACGGTTACCGGAATGTTATCCACAATAGTAACAGGGTCTTACTGACAGAGTCGTATACCGAGAATTTTACCTAAGCAGGGAATTAACATTGCTTAGATAAGTAATGCCACAAGAAAGGTCAACCAGACCAATAGGAAGGAAAAGATGTTCACACACACACAAAGAACCTAAAGTATACCATTCCCGAGGAAAAAGATAGGGTACGGTATACAAGATAGGTCATCAAGTACATAACCATTTAGACAAAGAGGCAAGAAGGATCATGATGATTACCCATACCACACGGTCTGGATATTTGATCAGAAACAATTTAGCATTGTGCTTCCAATGTTCCTGTTGAAATTTGAAGTGCCACATCCGTGCTTCGGGGTAGTATCGACATGGTCATCAGATAAAGGTTGTACTTATGGGTATTCAAAGAGGAACCATGAGGAACAACTTATGAAGCTAAGTCATACAATTTCCTCATGGTAGAATGGCAAACCTTACATATGGAAAGATTTATAGCAATAGGTCCTGCGGCCTGGTATGCCCGACAAGACATCACCGTACCAGGTTACATAAAGACCAAAGTTATAATTATTGGGAAAATGTTCCAACCATCATATCTGCCTGAGATTCAGATCTGATTGGTGTCGGGACACCTCGGACTCAAGATGCCTGAGAAGAAAAGATGATGATGCAGGATCCTCAGGATATGAACTACACGAGCAATTTTTGAACCATGAGTTCGATTTAATACATATGAACACAATGTCAAGACATTCGGGCCCACATGAAATTCTTACGACGAAAAGCAATTGAGTTGTGATTTGAGAACCATCATCGAGGATATCAAGGCCCTTGCGTAAGGCTCGATTAGCTCTTATGAAGAAACCTCTTTTCCTTGATCAAATCAGTCAGTGGCTTGGCGTGCTAAGAGAAATTATATGAAGTGAAGATAGCAAATCTTCAAAACATATAACATATAACACTTCGCACATGCGTGAATGATTTGGTATTTCCCGAGAAGCAGCGAAACAAAACTTTCACATATTCACGGCGGAAAGAGTGCACGTGAACTTTGGGAAACATTTCTGCTATCCACATATTCTTCATGAGCTAGGCACAAGGATAATGATTTAAAGAGCTTCATCGTGGAACATAGAGAAGTTGAGGGTGTGGCCGATGGGCTCAACAACAATCCTTCAAAATTTTGACAGCCAAAATTATAATATCAAAGTGATAGCATTTGTCAAATCAAATGGTATAATGTTGTATGCTTAAGGGAACAACAACAATTAAACATTGGTAAAAGGGTGCACTCGGAATTACTGAGTGAGTACCACGACAAATGCTAAAATGATGAGTCAACACCCAACACACTAAGAATGAAATAATCAGTTGTTAACCTCAAGGCAACAGGGTTGCCAGAAGTATTGGAATCACACATCAGAGTTCACTTGTTGGTATTCCGGTTTGAAACAACACGGGACCAAGAAATGAATGGTGATGTCGAGAAGTATCACTATATCAAGAATTCTTAAGAGGTGCAATGATGCTCACCACATTCTTGACAGAAAAGATAGTAATACTCCAAGGTAGAAGATAACGTAAGCTGAATAGCAAGGGACTTAAGGGACAACACAAAACATGAACATGTTTGTGTTGGAGGGAAGGTAAACAATGATGTCGATGATAATACAATCATCGAGGGGCAAGGATCGTATTTGTCAACCTGCATTCGATTGATACCCTGCAAGAGCTCAGAATGCTGATGGTGAGCACGACACATTTGTCGAGAAATATCATGAAGATGTAATCGTTCAACGACGACATCAAGCAAGGGAATGATGAAGCAAGAGGTTGTCGGAATCACAGATAAGTCTGCTAGCTTAGAATTGAGATTGCCTTTCAGGACAACCAACATGATGTGGAAAACTCAATGCAAGCTTAACGCAAAGTTGGAATTGTGTTCCATGGATGAAGGGTATAGATAGCATGGTTGACCTCCAACATGACGATGACGATGTAGCTTAACAGCTTGGAATGACACGATCGAGTACAAACTCGTAAACAAGGAAGATTAAAAAAAAATGGTTGAATCGCAATGCATACTCGATTCAGTTATCGATGTACTCGTGTGTCCAACAACTCAAACACGAGGAAACTTGAATTAATGAAAACATCATAGTTGATGAGGAGCTCACAAGAAGTTATATAGCTTCGTGATATCCTCGAGCTACAAGGAATAATATTTGGAGGTAGATCAACATTAAGGCTTGGACCGATGTATTGATCTGAAGAAGACAAGTACTTTAACTCGTCTAAGAATGAAATCAAGGTAGGACAACATGGTCGGAACCATGGTTGTAAAGTACAAGATCACAGATACCAGATCAAATCATATAATGAATGATTATTGATACGAGAAGTTTCTATGGTAGGATCAACGTCGTTTCCATGGGCATGAACACAGAGTTCAAGGTCGACTCCCACTTCATCAATGCATAACCTGCCATTTATTCCTCGCCTTTGATCGGTTGTAGCTTTGAAAGAATAACCGGCATAACACCAGAAGAGTAAGACTCGAGAAAACTCTTCGGGTCATATTGATTTAGGAAGGCATAGGTTCAACCCATCGGGGCATCTTAGGAACATATACCACAAACTCCAAGAGTAATTAACACATGCTTGAAGGGCATGGCTGACAAATCGTATGGTACAACTTATCAAAGGGAGAAGACACCATTTACCAATGGCATCATGTGTCATGGGAAGCAATCACAAGAATTTTCTAAAGCAAAGGATGTCGTCGGATAATAACTCAAATGAGTGTGGCAATCCACAAATGATCTGATGTGAGTACCGGTACTCAATCATAGGGGGTAAAACGCAAGGCATCGGATTATAGAACATCTGAAAAATATCGATACTTAATCACCAAAGGAATTATGATTTCCAGGTTGGTGTATCATAATCAGATGCTCCGAAAAATTCAAGTAAGTTGAATAGATTTAGATGGACAACCAATAAAAATTGATTTGTCGAGAACCAGCTCGGTCTGGAAGGACGTCTGAGCCAATAGATAATTTATGAGCCACAACAGATGATCGTGTGCATTCACAGAAAGGTAGAATCAATAAGATCACAGGAAAATCACAAAGGATTTTAATGAATGCTGCTAGACATATGGATTTAACCATAATGCAAGCAGGTGAGAAAGGTCATGAACATTAGGCTACGGAGGATTTCAGAAGACCAAATAGTAAGTCGAAGAACTTTCGAAACCCATGACAACTGATGATGGACGAATACCCAATAAAATAATTCATTGCATCTCGTAAACAAGAGAAATTGGAGAAGAAAGTATGAACGACATTTGTATGTAGTCATCCGTAGTGGTCGACGAAGGAAGGGAAAATTGCAGAAACAATGAGCACAACGGCTCAAGAGACCATCGAAGAGTAACTGAAGTTCTTCTTAGGGATAAAGCCATCGTCTGGAATACGGGGCTCTCCAGGAGGAAATGTTTACGAGAACCTAATGTTAGAGTTAGAAAAATCTTTAACCCGAAAGAGAAGAGAGAGTAGAACCCAGAGTATAGGAAAGGAGTAAAAGATACTAATACCACCCAATTGAGATGTGGGCTCGTAAGCCACAACATCAGTGTTAGTAAAGTTTTTCAAACACTAGACTCAACTTCGGCCAAGGAGTTGAAAAGGGGGCTACCTACAGGCAGTCGGCTCTGATACCAACTTGTGACGCCCTCGGTTTAATCGTATGCTAATCATACACGCAAATGCGTACGATCAAACACAAGGACTCACGGGAAGATATCACAACACAACATTAGACACAAATAAAACAATATCAGCTTCATATTACAAGCCAGGGGCCTCGAGGGCTAGAATACAGAAGCTCGATAAACACACGAGTCAGCAGAAGCAACAATATCTGAGTACAGACATAAAACATGGGGTGCCTTAGAGAAGGCTAGCACAAAAGAAAACACGATCCAACGAGGCGAGGCCTCCTGCCTGGGAACCTCCTAACTACTCCTAAGCTTCAACGGCCTCCACGAAGATGACACCATCGAGATGACAGACATCGACAGGAAACTCCACTCCTGGGCTCCATCATCTCGTCGCGGCAATAGATCAAGGGGACAAGGGGGGAGCAAAGCAGCGATGAGTACTCATCCAAAGTACTCGCAAGACTTACATCAGAACTATGCTAAATGCACCAGTATCAAAGAAGGGGTTTTATATGTGGACTGACTGCAGCAATGCGAGAACAGAGAGAGAAGGCCTAGTCCTATCGAAGACTAGCATCTTCAGGGTCTTGCAGCAATAGACGATAGTAGAACAGGGGGTAAAACAATAATAGTCATATTGTTGCAGCAATATTAAAGTGAGGTCACGCCTAGAGATCCTCCCTCGACTCCCTGCGAGGAAGCAATCCCGAGGCAAACTAATTCCAGTTAAGTAACAATTGTAGTTGTATAAGATCGGGGCACAACTCCAAGTCGTTCTATAACCGTGGACACGGCTATCCGAATAGTTAATTTTCATCCCTGCAGGGGTGCACCACATGTCCCGTCACGCTCGATAACGCTCTGGCCGGACATACTTTTCTGGGTCCTGCCCGGCCTCGGAATATCGACACGTCGCAGCCCCACCTAAGACTAATCAGAGAGGCCAGCCCGCCGGTCTAACTCCTAAGCACAAAGGGTTCATGAGCCCAGTTCCCCTTCGCGCTCCTGCACGTGGCGTGGGCGGCCGACGTCAGTCCTAGCATCCCTTAATCACAAGAGCGATGCATCTCGGGACCACTCGGGCGCGCGCCGCTACATTGCTGGCATCTGAAAAGCTTCGGCTGATACCGCGACGCCGAGTACCCATAATTCTTCCCGCGTAGCCGGTTAGTGCGAAAAGGTCTCCGACCAACCCAGATCAAATACCCAAATCCATTTAACATTTTAATTAGGCGAACAACACAGTCTCACGGGAATCCACCCGTCTTACAACTAATCACCAAAGATCCCAGTAACATGGTCGAGTAACTGTGTGGTTGTAACATCGGGGGGAATCCGAGGTATCACCCTCGTTGGATTCCGAACGATGTACCCGTCAAGGTGGGCTTAGAGGAATCACCCTCGGGGGTCCCACACTTGAGGGGTTGCACGACAGAGGCGTCATCGGGAATGGTGAAAGAGGAATCACCCTTGATAACCACGACCGACTAGCTATACTACAGAGATATCATCAGGAGTACTTAGCGAGGTGTCACCCTCGGTACCAGATAGTATCTCTGTAGCGTCGTACAACGAAGGGGGTGAATGTGCTGTGTCAGGTCTGGCTCATCGATCAGGGATCGAGATTTGAAAACAAGCGAGGCAACTGGACTACGGGGTCAGAGGGGATGACTGCTCCACCTATACTAAGCAGATTAAAGGTACAAGACTGAAAGTAGCAGTTCATCAAAAACAGGCTATGCATCAGATATAGGAGCTAACTATAACAGTAGCAAAATACTAATGCAAGCAGTAGGAAGAAAGACATAGTCGATATAGGAATGATCAAGGGGGGTTTGCTTGCCTTGCTGCTCTGTGGCAAAGGACTGATCGGCAGGGTCATAGATGTACCCGGCAGGAACGTCAGTCTTGGGGTCTACCGATAAGAAGAGGGGGAAGAAGCAATAAATAATAGCAACGGTGCAACACAAAGCATGACATGGCAAGATGCAGGCTAGACATGAGCTAACGCAGCAACATCCGTCATAGACGGGTCGGAAGAATATCTGACGATATTTTCCGGGTCTCGGGCTACTACCGGTGAGACTGAAAATGATGAAAATGTTCCATGTTTGCTATGCTAGGGACGCATGACAGACGAATGGACCGTGTACCCGGGTTCGTCTCGTTCTGCTCATCAACTTTCATGTTGAAAATATTTTGATCTGACTTACGGATTATTTAATATTAATTTTTAAAGTTTTACTCAATAATTAGGAATTAAAAACAGATTTAAATAATTTAATAAAAAGCTATTATGACATCAGCATGATGTCATGCTGACATCAACAGTTGACTAGTCAACTGACCAGCGGGTCCCAAACGTCATAGGCACAAGTTTTAATTAAGATTAAATATTAATTAATTAGATTAATTTAGTGGGGGACCCACGTGTCATACTCTAATTATTCTAATTATCCAATTAACTAATTAACTGATATATCTATTTATTTATTTAATAAAAACATTATTTTTATATTTACATTTTATTTTTTACTTTTCTCAATTATCGCATGGGGCCCCCTGTCATAGACAGCGGGGTGCGGTGACGGTGGTAGTGATGCCGGTCACCGGAGAGGCCTCCCGGAGGTGGCCAACCGTCGTGACGAGGAGCCGACCGGAGGGTCGCCGAGAGGGGTCGGCGGACGGGAAGGGGAGGGCCTCGGCCGGCGAATCCGGAGGGGCGGTGTGCTCCGGCCGGTTGGGGAGCAGGGAACCGGCGGGTGGGAGGCCGCCGGGGGGCGAGGCCGATGGGGATGGGAGGTCGCCGGATCTGGGGCCGACGGGGATCCGGCTGGTGAGGAGGCAAGGCCTCGGTGGGGGGTGGGGGGCCGCGAGAGGCAGTGAGGTTCGTGGGTCTCGGGTGGAGTGCTAGGGGACGGGAGATGGGGATCGAGCGGGCATGGGAGGTGGTGTGGCTCGCGGGTGGGGGAGGCGAGCGGGGTGAGCAGGGGTCGGTGCGGTGGTTGATGGGATCAGTGGGACGGCCTCGTGAGGAGAGGGATCCTCTCGGTGGGGGTGGGGGGAGAGATCAGTGGGAGGGGGTCGCTGGGGTCTCGCGGGGGTAGCGAGAGGAAGAGGTGTCGGTGGGAGGTGGGGCCCCCCACGAGGGGTGGTGCGGGCGACGAGGCGATAGCCCCTCGCGGCGGCGCTGGGGGAAAACGGGAGAGCGGGGGGGGGGGGAGAGCTAGAGTGAGCGCTAGGGTTTGATGATGGTGGCCGGCTGGGCCACTTTGGCCCAGTCGGCCAGGGGGGGCTCGGTTGCTTTTTTTCTATTATTATTTGTTTCTACTATTTCATTTTATTATTAAACCTTATTTACGTTCTTTTACAGTTTAGTATATATATATTTTTAATTCCTTCTTTTATATATTCATTTTCGTTATCATTTCTTTTTCTTTCTTTTACTTTGTGACATTCTATTATTATTATTATTCTTTATATATATTTCTTTCTATTCTAACTATACAGGACTTTTAATAACATTAAAAATGTCCGATTCATTTTTATAACCTATTAGGGAATTTCAATAACTCTCCCCACATTTTTACTTAACATCACAAAACGTTTCTTGTTCAGTTTTATTTCTTTAAATTCCGAATTCGACTTGTTTTTTGACTAACACGAGATCAATGCTAGAATTTATGATGACGTGGCTTCATTAGCGTGGGATTACTGTCGCTTGACTACAAGGGTTACTGTAGCACAAATCCGGGGATGTCACACGGGGTCTCCAATTAAGTTGTGGAGATTGCCCCGAGCATGGGAGCCTCCAATAAAGTTGTGGAGATTGCCCCAACCTTGTTTGTACGGGTTCGGTTACTGCCCTCAAGGGTCCCATAGTGGAATCACGGCATCTTGCATTGTGCGAGGGCGTGAGGAGATTACGGTGGCCTTAGTGGCATCTTGGGGAGCATTGTGCCTCCACACCGCTCCAACGAAGATTAGCATCTGCAAGGCTGTGAACTTCGGGATACATCATCGTCTCCACGTGCCTCGATTATCTCTTACCCGAACCCTTTACTTATGCACTTTACTTTGTGATAGTCATTGTTTATCTTGCTTAGCATAAGTTGTTGGTGCACATAGTTGAGCCTAGTTGTTTTAGGTTTTGTGCTTGACAAATTAAACGTTAGTTTTATTCCGCATTTGTTCAAGTCTAAACCGTAATTATTTTAAAGCACCTATTCACCCCCTCTAGGCGACATCCACGTCCTTCCAATATTAGCCCAAACATGAGGTGTTCAAGTACCACTAGATGACTATATGCGAAATTATAATGGGTAGTCTTGTATATTCTATCCATGTCCTCATGCGTTAGTATGGTGGCTTTAAAGTCGTGAAGTATCCACTTAATGATGCATCCCCGCTCCTTATAAACTTGTCGGCATCTCCATGTCTGGTCATACTTGAGTGTGTGTCCATAGCAAAAAGTGATATTGCATCATGACAACCATGGAATAGGCGATGAGTACGACGCAGTCGTGGTCCAACAGTCGCGGGGGCGTTGCAACATCATGAGTGTTGCCGTGATGCTCGCTCGTGGAACACCACGAGGGTGGCAGCAGGGGTGCAACATCTCCTCTATTGCAGAGGTCACCCATGTTGCAATATCTCCTTTTTGCGACGGCAACATACATCTCCTCTATTGTAGAGGTCACCCATGTTGTAATATCTCGTTTTTGCGACGACAACATGAATCATGCTACAAATGTTCTAGTACAGTTAGTGGTGCTCGCGGGGCTAACATCTCTCGTTCACAGAATCTTACGGCTCACGAGGTGGCAATTTTCTCCTCACGTAAGCCCACTGAAGTGTAGTGCGGTCCTTAAACTTTATGACAAGGCAATGACTGAGACAACTTAAAAAATCTAATTCTAAGTGCAATTTCCAATTTGTCATGATTATCTGATGAATATCACGTGGCACCCCTCATTGTTTGATTAGGGTTACGCGCAGCAAGTGCCTCACTCTATGTAATGCAATGCAATCTCTTTCGCGAGTGACGTCCCACGCAACAGTATTTCTCGCTACTTCACCTACATTGTACCTCCTCTCTTTCTTTACCCTTTTTAACTCATAATGTAGAATTAATTAAGCATACACAAAACATCATTCATGAGTGACACCTAGCCTCTGCATAGTTTGGATGCAGACAATCAAAAGTAACAAGTGTGGCAATGAAATTAAATAAATCGAGGTAATGGTAGCAGTAAAGCCCGATAAGGCCAACAATATGCCTATGTCAAAGGAGGAGGTGGACTTGTCTGGAGATTATGCTGCAACCCATGTTGGATGAAAATCTCCGTGTTGTTAGAGCATATTTCTATGTAAGTGGTTTTGGTAATTGATGACAATTCATGTGGACTAATGGTTGCATTGAGTTATATTCGAAGGATTTGTCCATAGGCACTTCTTGAAGTCCATCCGTTGGTTTCAAGGAGTTTATATGATGACCAAGGTGGTATTCAAAGTATTATCAAAATATTGATCATAAAGACACAAGGTTGATCAAGACTAAGCAAAGAGTAAATCAAGATGATCAACACACAAAGTGTACAAGATGTACCGAGAGGGATCAAGTGATCCCATGGTATGGTAAGCATTGTCCATAACACTTTTGTGTACTAACCCATGGTCTTCATGAGAGTGCTATATGGAGTTAGGTGTGTCTCCATGGGTTTGCATCAAGAGGAAGATCTCATTCAACCTACGAAGGATGACATCAAGTGGTGATTGTCATCAAGATTGTGGTGTGCAAGTTCAAGTGGAGCATCACGAAGATATCATGCTTGAAGCTTGCCGTCCATTGTGGTGGCAATGGACTTGTAAAATGTGCTGAACAGTGGATCACCCATAGTAAGTATGGGGGAGAAATCAACTGGTCTTCATCAAACCAACACAATAAAGAAAGGTGGTCCATCTTGAGGAAGAAAAGATCATCATCATCTAGCTCAAGAGGACTAGGTGCAAGGTATAGGTTTGCCCTTGATAGGTTTTCTATTTTAGGATAAATTGTCGTAGTGTCAAGGGGGGCTTTCAAGTGAGTAGCTTGATCGTATCGTTCTTTGAGAGCTCAAACCATTTGCATCCTTGCATCATATTAATTGGTTCTTGTTTGGTGTTTCTCTTTTGAGTTTTAGAGCTTATGGTCATCTTCATGACAAGCTCAAGTTCATCGAAAACGGAGTCCATATGCTTCTTCTATGATGTTTTCGATGTTGGAAGTTTTTGTTGGTTCTTCATTCACAGAGGTCTCGCATCTATGTATCATTGGCATTCTCACAACTGCATGTTCTTAAGATTTTATGTCGCTATTGGATACTCTTGTTGTCGCGAATTCAACAAGCTTGAGTTTGCTCGATTCGGAGTTCGTATGCAAAAGTTATGGCAGTTTCAGTATCCAGCGGTAGTAATTTTTTATTACCACTCCCGGGCGGTAGTACCGCTCCCTCGGACGTTCTGGGAGAGGTAGTACCGCTCCTAGCAGCGGTAGTACCGCTCCGGTCAGGCTGTGAGTGGGGGTAATGGTTGGATTCTTTCCCCCACTATATAAAGGAGGTCTTGTTCCCCATTGGACATTATCTATCCATTTAGCTCGTGTTCTTCCCCCATTGTTGAACTTCTTAGAGCTTGCTAACTCTCAATCCCTCCAATGATTCTTGCTAGTTCTTGAGGGAAAAGAGAGAGGAGATCTAGATCCACATCTCCACCAATCACTTTCTCCTCTATGTGAGGGGAACCCCTTGGATCTTGATCTTGGAGTTCTTTGTGAGCTCCTTCTTCTTGCTCACATATTTCTCCATAGCTTTTGTTGTTGTGGAGGGATTTGAGTGTGAGGGACTTGACCACTTCGTGTGTTCTTGCCATTGCATTAGTTGCATCGGTTTGAGTTCTCCACGGTGATACGTGGAAGTGAGAAGTTGAGAAGCTTATTACCCTTGGGTACTTGGTACCCCTAGAAGCTTGGTGGTGCCTCAGAGCTCAATCATTATGGTGTAAAGCTCCGGGCAAGCGTCGGGGTCTCCAATTAAGTTGTGGAGATTGCCCCGAGCATTTGTGGTCACCTCAAAGCCATATGCCATTGTGTTGAAGCTTCGTGGTGTTGTTGGGAGCCTCCAATTAAGTTGTGGAGATTGCCCCAACCTTGTTTGTACGGGTTCGGTGACCACCCTCAAGGGTCCCTTAGTGAAATCATGACATCTTGCATTGTGTGAGGGCGTGAGGAGATTACGGTGGCATTAGTGGCATCTTGGGGAGCATTGTGCCTCCACACCACTCCAAACGGAGATTAGCATCCGCAAGGATGTGAACTTCGGGATACATCCTCGTCTCCGCGTGCCTTGGTTATCTCTTACTCGAACCCTTTACTTATGCACTTTACTTTGTGTTAGCCATATTGTTTCTTGTAATATATCTTGCTATCACTTAGTTGTTTATCTTGCTTAGCATAAGTTGTTGGTGCACATAGATGAGCCTAGTTGTTTTAGGTTTTTTGCTTGACAAATTAAATGTTAGTTTTATTCCGCATTTGTTCAAGCCTAAACCGTAATTATTTTAAAGCGCCTATTCACCCCCCTCTAGGCGACATACACGTCCTTTCACCTGTCCACTCGCTCCAACCGCACATAGACGACCTTGAACATCGGTTGGTACTCCAATAGATGTAGTGTAGATCACATATGGAGCCGGTGTGTACAACAGATAAGAACTTTTGCCATTTAAAACAATATCATTTCTACCTACACAAAGCGATGATAATAAGGAAGACACTCCCATCATTATTAGTGTGCTAAAGTTATTTGGTATTTCATCAATATCGTGACCATATATATTGGCAACACTTGTGGTGGATACAGTTTGGTTGTTATTTGGATGACTGACCAAGTAGAACACACAAATATTCATTGGAAGCAAAGGTGTTTGATCGTCTCATCACGAGTACAAAAAATACACTTCTTACTTCCTTGTTAGTTGCGCCAAGTAAGATTGTCTTTAGTCAGCACAACCCCCTCAAGAGATACCATGTGAAAATATATTTTTAGCCGTACCTTCAAATTTCGTATTTGATTATTATTTTCCACTCGAATCTCAGAGTGCATATGAGCATGATACATAAAGTCGAATTTGAAGAACCGAGAGTGAGATTCCAACGAAATACATACAATCATGTGTGTCAGGTTGATTATTTCTAAACAACATAACACTATTTGCCATGATATAATACGGGGCCAACCAAGTCATGCTGAAAAGATTCATCGGGAGGTTGGAGCTAACTACTTGTGCAAGGGTACGTACTTATCATGGACAACGTGATACATGACCGGATATTAGTCTTGGGGAGTGGTGTTTCCTAACCACTTATCCTTCCAAAAATGTATCTTTGAGCTGTTGGAAAAGATGTTTCTTTGTCATCACGAGACCAACCCAAAAATGTGAGTGCCCCAACTTCCAATATGCCCGGATGAAATAGCATGGTTCCCCCATGTGTTGTTTTGGTAATTGATGACAATCCCTATGGACCAATGATTGCTTTGAGTTATACTTCAAGAATTTTCCATAGGCATTGCTTGAATATCATTCATTTGTTTCAAGGCCATAAGATGGGATTAAGTGTGACCAAGGTGCTATTCAAGGAATTTTCCAAAGCTTTGCCATGTTAGATTTGAGCCAATTGCAAGCATGTCTTGAATACCAAGATGGTGGGAACATTCATGTTTACATTCAAGACATCATCTTTATGAAGAAAGAAGATAAGATACAAGGTTGATCAAGACTAAGGCATAGAGTGATTCAAGTTGATCAACATACAAATCATAGTAGTTGTACCAAGTAGGATCAAGTGATCCTATAGTATGGTAAGAATTTTCCATTATGTTTTGTGTGCTAACCCATGATCTTTGTGAGGTTTCCATGTGGGGTTAGGTACCTTTCCATGGGCTTGCATAAAAAATAGGATAGCATACAACCCATGAAGGATGACGTCAAGTGGTGTTCGTCATCATGGTTGCAGTGTGGAAGGTCAACTAGAGCATCATGAAGTGATCACATGCTTGAAGCTTGCCACCCATTATGTTGATAACGGATATGTGAAGATGTGTCGAAGAGAGGTCCATCCATAGTGGATTATGGGGGAGTAGTTTACGAGTCTTCATTGGGCCAGCACAATCAAGAAAGGTGGTCCACCTTGAGTAGGACAAGAATGTTATCATCTAGCTCAAGTGGACCATGCGCAAGGTAAAGGTTTGTCCTTGATAGGTTTTCTATTTTACCAATCTCATGGTGTTAGTTGGGAGACCGAGTTATAGGATCGATTGTCGTACTATCAAGGGGGGCTCTCGAGTGAGTAGCTTGATCGTATCATTCCGAGAGAGATCAAACCATATCATTCTTTTCATCATCATCTTTCTTGGTTCTTGTTTGGCTTTTCTCTATGTGAGGATTTAGATTTTTTGTTCATCTTCTTGTCAAACTCAAGCTCATCGAAAACATCATCTTTGTGTTTTCGGTGTTGGATAATTAACTGGTTCATAGTTTGGGGAGATCATCTTCCTTATCTTTTGCTATTTGTATAGTACTAGTCGTTTGCTATCCATCAAGCTTGAGTTTGCTCACTTTGGAGTCAGCATGCATAAGTTGAGGCAGTTCTAGTGTCACGACAGTTTTTCTGTGCTTAGGCGGTAGTACTGCTCGGTACCACGGTAATAATGCTTAGGTGGTACTTCCGCTATGTACTACCACTACTACTACTGCTTGGGAAATCCTTTCTGTGCATCTTTCTGGTGTCTAATTTTTGATAGAGGTAGTGGAACGGTAGTAGCACAGTAGTACCGTTTGCAAGGTACTACCACTTATTTTTACCGTGCTACTACTGCTTGTTTTTGATAGGTGTGTAAGTTTCTGTTTCCCTTTCTGCATCTCCGGTAGTAGAGAGGTTGTAGAGTGGTTGTACTGCTCGCTCGAGCGGTAGTACCACTTTACTACGGGCTGGGGCATAACAGTTGGATTTTTCCCACCTATAAAAGGGGTTTCCTTTCCAATGGACCTTATACTTTAAGCTTGTGTTCTTCCCCCACTTTGACCTTCTTAGAGCTTGCTAACTCTCAACCCCTCCAATGATTCTTGCTTCTTTTTGAGTGAAAATAGAGAGGAGATCTAGATCCACATTTCCACCAATCACTTTCTCCACTATGTGAGGGGAACCCCTTAGATCTAGATCTTGGAGTTCTTTGTGTTCTCCTTGTTTTTCCTCTCATATTCCTCCATAGCTTTTGTTATGGTGGTGGGATTTGAGAGTGAGGGACTTGACCACTTCGTGTGTTCTTGCCATTATTGCATCGGTTTGAGTTCCCCATGGTGATACGTGGAAGTGAAAAGTTAAGAAGTTTATTACTCTTGGGTGTTTGAGCACGCTAGAGCTTGTGCCTCTTAGGTGCTTGGGCGCCCTAGACGGCTCGTGGTGTGTCGGAGCTCAGTTGTTTAGTGTACAGCTTCGAGCAAACATCGGGGTCTCCAATTAATTTGTGGAGATTACCCGAGAAATTTTTACAGTTTCCAGCGTTGTCCATAAGGTTTGTCAATTGTACGGGTTCGGTGACTGCCCCACGGGTAGCCATTTGTACAGGTTCAATGATCGTCCTCAACAGTCCCTTAGCGGAATCACGACATCTTGCATTGTGTGAGGGTGTGAGGAGATTACGGTGGCCCTAGTAGCTTCTTGGGGAGCATTGTGCCTCCACACCGCTTTAAACAGAGATTAGCATCCGCGAGGGTGTGAATTTTGGGATACATCGTCGTCTCCGCGTGCCTCGGTTATCTCTTACCCGAACCCTTTATTTATGCACTTTACTTTGTGATAGCCATATTGTTTCATGTTATATATCTTGCTCTCACTTAGTTGTTTATCTTGCTTAACATAAGTTGTTGGTGCGCATAGGTGAGCCTAATTGTTTTAGGTTTTGTGCTTGATAGACTAAACGCTACTTTTATTCCACATTTGTTCAAGCCTAAGCCGTAACTATTTTAAAGCGCCTATTCACCCCACCCCCCTCCTTAAGAGACATCCACGTCCTTTCATCAGGATACCTCATTTTGTCCTGGATACATACTTATTGCGCAACAAGGTTGTCAAACACCCTCCTTTAACAACCATTTACTGAGTAAGGCATCGTTCTTGAGCTAAAGGTTTTGAATTCCTATACCTCCTTTTGGTAGACAAACCCACACTTCATTTGGTGACTCGTTACTTTTTCTTTTCACTATCTCTTTGTCGGGAGAATCTAGATCTAAAATAATTGTCTTGGTAGGACCCTTTAGGGATTTGGATAAATGGAACTATATGCATAACCATATTTATGAGAATCGAGTTGACCAGAACAAGTCGTACTCCACTAAAGAGCAACTTGCCTTTCCAACTACTCAGATATTTTCTCTAGGCACTCTTCGACATTATTTCCACTTCATATTCATGAGGAACCGAGAATGAATTGGGATTCCCAGATATTTAATCAGCAAATTCCTTGTGCACACCCAAACAAATCAACGTCCCTTTGGCTTCTCCAAAGCAGAACAATTCCTTTATATGTGGAAGTTGATTTTAGTTAAGACCATACATTTTCTCGAAGGATGAAAATAATAGTTTTATATTCCTAGCCTTTTCCAGGTCATGCTTCATAAAAATAAATGTATCATTGGCACATTGCAAAATGAAGAGACCCCATGGACAAGGTGTGGTACCACTCCCAAAAAAATTTCATCCTTCTTGCCATATTCAATCAGGATGATCCACGTGTCAGCAAAAATCTCTACTTTTAAAGGAGAGTTGGTGGGTTCGTCTCACCTCCTCCGTCCTTTTTTTCTCCCCATGCTATCATTCCCACTTGGTTTTCGTTAGATTTATTGGTGATCTCAACCAATGTTGTAGAAAATAAACATCAACTTGTATAGAATAACTTGAAATAATCTGAATAAATTGTTACTTTTCTTCTGGGAAAATAGTTAAAATTGACTGACCAATTCGGTAGCTTCGTAAACCACCTCGCTTGATTGACGTGTGTTCCTCTTAGGCCCAGCCACTCGTACGCCATCTCCCAACCGCTGAAACCTTATCCTCCCATTCTTTCTTGTCCTTCATCTCTTCCTATCCATCTGCATCTTCTTCTTCATCTACCTCACAATGGCAGCAAGCCAGCCAATGCACCTATGGGCATGAAGACGCCAGCGGAGATGCCCACCCGTACCTTGCTGCAAGCTCTTGCAACCCGGCTGTGTGCTACCATTGTTGTGCACTGCATCCAAACATGCATCAGCGCCGTCGCGTGCTGTTGCTGCATACTTCATCATGGTCGCACATTGCATTGCAACATCCGTCAGCGCCGTTGTGTGCTATCACTGCATCCTCCAACGTCGTCGCACGTTGGGTTGCAACATCCGTCGAGGCTGGTGCTGCCATGGAGCTCGCCAGGCACGTGACTACAATGCATCATCCCCGGATCGTCGGAGCTGCATTGAAGCATCATGGGGTCCTTGAAGCATTGCCGGGTTGCAATGAAGTGGCATGGAAGCCGCAACAAAACACCTCCGGAGATACAATGAAGCGTCGTGAGAGTTGCAATGAAGCTTCGTCAGGGTTGCATTAACGCGACGTCGGCGCTGCGAGGGAGCACGACCAAGTGCCGATGGTGCTACCGTGGGAGCTGCCGTTGTGATGCTACGTGTCCGACGACGATGCCGTGTGATCAACAATGACTGATGAAGAGGAGACATGCGTGTGGCTCCTGCTGCGGAGCGCTGACTATGAGCCAAGTAGCGACATTGCGATGTAAGCAGAATGACGCACGCGGGCGTTGACTGATCCAAGAATTGTAAAGGAGAGGATCCAATGGTTGGTGACCCGACTGATTTATGTCGAAAATCAGTCGGATGATCCGAAGCAGTCGCCTTTCTTCTTTGTCCTAATCATTTCAAAAAAACATCCACAAATTTACGAAAAAATTCATCTAGCGCTAACTCCGAAGAGCATAATACTTTTTTCCCAGATTTTGACTATAAAATGGGTAGCACAATTAAATACCTCAAGAAATGATCCCATTAATTTAGGAAAAATATCATTAATGTGGGCTCCACCTAAGATCTTTTGTTTTCTTTCCATCATTTTCACCTTCTGTCACACGATCCTAGTCGACGTTGGCAATTGCCATAGAAAAAAAAACAGTGACGTCTGTGTTGAGTAAATAGGCAATTTTCCGAGTGTATTAATCCACGAGATAATAACTAACATGGCATTGACTAGACTAATGACACTGACCTTGAACTAACCTAGCGCATACTACACATATAGTTGATACATCTATGCATGCAAGTAGTACTGCTAGGATATATACGAACATGAGGATAAACGAGTCATACCCTCTAATAGGCCAGTTGGCCGTAGCAGCAGCGTTGGCGTTGGATGCGGCCGTAGCAGCGGCGGCATCCTCTGCCCTCTTCTTCTCAGCTTCAAGTGCGAGACGATCGGGCTCAGATGGTGAAGACATGGCAATGACGAGGACGACGCAGATGTAGACGAAGCAGAAGGACGGAGGTGAGCAGTCGCGTGATCGCTCCCCAAAAACCTAATCGCCCCTCTCCCGTACAGGAACCGGAGAGGCGGGGTTTCGGAGGCCTGCTCTCTCGTCGACCGTGTACGCGGTAAACGGGACGGAGTCGCCGGCGGCAGCAGCAGCAAAAGGAACGAACATGAGGCAGATGTGATCTGATTCTCGTGACGGCTAGGGTAGGCGTTAGCCTGCTTATAAGGGCGGTTGGGCGGAGAGACGTGGGCCGAACCCATGTCTGAGTCGGTAAGAGCCCACGATCCGACGTCTCAGATTGTGACGTGTCCATTACGTATTCTCCGTTCTTGACCGACAGAAATAAGCGCGTAGGTATGAGCTCGGCTCGGCTCATTCCCGCAACCTGCGGCGCGTCGTGACGAGGCGTGGTGTGGCGTGGCGAGGCGGGTGGTGGAGGAGGAGTGCACGGGGGAACCTTCTCTTCTCACTCTCCAATAGCATGTGGGAGAGAGACCCTTATAAAGGGGTCCAATTTCTTCTCCACTAGCGGGGTGGGACTAAACTTCCCACCACCTTATCATGCCACCACCTACATGGGCCCTTGGAGATTTTCTGAAATTCTCTTATGGGCCTAAGGCCCATCACTAATTTCAACAATCCCCCACCAGATCTCAAGGGCACATCGTGTTCCCTTGTTCCAATCACTGTTTTAATATACCAGCATTTCAGTGAAGACCTGTTAAAGTTGAGCTTCACCTAGAGCAAGTAGCTACATCCCTTTACAACTGAACAATGGACTATGCCTTGAATTGTCAGTTTGGCGTAAAGGAGCTTCACCACAAGTCTTACTAGTACTAGGCTACCGAAGGTGACCCCTTGGGTGGAGCATATTAGTCACACTCCTGGCCTATTCATGAGTTTACTAGAGATCACCCAAATCTCATAGACTGTGACCAGTAGTCAAGCTCATATAGGTCTGTTCCTCCAAAGATCGTTCTGCAGGACAGCATCTTGCTTACACATAAGCTTTAGAACACATTAAGACAGTAGTCATCCTACCATACAGTATCCGAGAGCATTGCATCTCCAACGGAGTGGGTTAGTAAAGTTACTCTCCTCAGTTCACCACTGGCTTGTTTTCCCAGGTCCTACTTCACGGGATCTCCGATGATATAGGTTGGGTTACTGCCATGGCAACTCATGTGGGTCTCATACCCATCTCCCTCGATGCACTATCTATCACAACACGTGATAGCCCTTTAGTAAAGGGATCTGACAGATTCTTAGCCGTTTGGATGTAATCCAACGCTATCACTCCGGAGTTTCTCAAACGTCTGACAGACTTCAATCTCATTCTTATATGTTTGTTGGACTTCATATTGTCCTTTGAACTCTTCACTTTGACAATAACCGTCTGATTATCGCAGTTCATAAGAATAGCCGGAACCGGCTTCTCAACCACAGGTAAGTCCATCAAAAGATCTCAAAGAAATTCTGCTTCGACACCAGATGTGTCTAATGCTGTTAATTCTGCTTCCATTGTCGATCTCGTTAAGATCGTTTGCTTGCAAGACTTCCGGGAAACAGCAACACCCCCAAGAGTAAACATATACCCGGTAGTGGCCTTCATCTCATCAGCATCAGAGATCCAATTCGCATCACTATACCCTTCAAGTACCGATCGGTATCCCGTATAGTGAAGTCTGTGGTTGACACTACCTTTCAGGTAGCGCATAATTCTTTCAACAGCTCGCCAATGAACATCGCCCGGGTTTGCAACAAACCGGCTAAGTTTGCTCACAGCAAACGCGATGTCAGGCCTCGTTGCGCTAGCTAGGTACATAAGCGAACCGATAATTTGAGAGAATATCAATTGATCTATAGTTGTGCCTTTAAACTTTCGAATAAGCACACTAGGATCATATGGTGTTTGAGAAATTTTGCAGTACGAATATCCAAAGCGACTCAAAATCTTCTCAACATAGTGGGATTGCAGAAGTGTAATCCCACCCTCATCATCTCTCAAAAGCTTGATGTTCAAGATAACATCAGCCACCCCAAGGTCCTTCATCTCAAAGTTTTGAGACAAAAAAGACTTAAGCTCCTCAATTACTTTGAGGTTGGTTCCAAATATCAGTATGTCATCAACATACAAGCACCATATAACTCCTTCGCCCCCACCATGACGATAGTATACACATTTGTGAGCTTCATTAACAACGAAGCCAACAGATGTCACAGTTGTATTAAACTTCTCATGCCATTGCTTAGGTGCTTGTCTGAGACCATATAAAGATTTCAGCAACTTACACACCTTTCCTTCCTGACCTTCTATCACAAAGCCATCTGGCTGTTGCATATAGATTTCCTCATTTAGCTCTCCATTCAGGAAAGCCGTCTTAACATTCATTTGATGAACGAGAAGACCATGAGAGGCCGCCAATGAGAGTAGTACTCGAATGGTGGTCAGTCTAGCCACAAGTGAGTAAGTATCAAAGAGATCTTCTTCTTCTTTCTAGGCATAGCCCTTGGCCACAAGCCTAGCCTTGTACTTTTCAATTGTACCATCGGGCCTAAGCTTCTTTTTGAACACCCACTTGCATCCCAATGGTTTGCAACCATAGGGACGATCAGTAATTTCACATGTCCTGTTAGCCATGATGGAATCCATCTCGCTACGGACCGCAGCTTTCCAGTAATCAGCATCTGGAGAAGCATACGCTTCTGAAATAGAAGTGGGATTATCATCCACGAGGTATACGAAGAAATCATCACCAAAGGTCTTTGCAGTCCTTTGTCTCTTGCCCCTACCAATGGTTTCCTCGTCATCCTCCTCGGGATTATCATCATGTGTTTGTTCACAATATTCCATGGGAATGGCAGGCTCGAGAGTTATCTCAGATTCCTGTCTAGAAGTGCTTTGCATATCTCTCATGGGAAATATATCCTCAAAGAATGTAGCATCCCTCGACTCCATTATTGTACCGACCTTCACGTCAGGTACCTTAGATTTCACTACTAGAAATCTATAGCCTACGCTATTCTTAGTGTATCCCAAATTAACGCAGTCCACAGTCTTTGGTCCAAGCTTACGCTTCTTGGGGATCGGTACATTGACTTTCGCCAGGCAGCCCCAAGTACGTAAGTACGAGAGCGTCGTCCTTCTCTTCGACCACTCCTCATAAGGAGTGACTTCATTATCTTTTGTAGGAACCTTATTCAGGACATGACACGCAGTCAATATAGCCTCCCCCACCATGTCTTGGATAAACCCGATGTATCTAACATGGCGTTAACCAAATCAGTTAGAGTACGGTTCTTCCACTCGGCAACCCCGTTTGACTGGGGTGAATAGGGAGGCGTCCTCTCATGAATAATGTCGTGTGCCGCACAAAAGGAATCAAACTCATTTGAGAAGTACTCTCCACCACGATCAGACCGGACTCGTTTAATTTTCTTTTCAAGTTGATTCTCAACTTCTGCCTTATAGATTTTAAAGTAGTGTAGAGCCTCATCTTTAGTATTTAACAGATACACATAGCAATATCTAGTGGAATCATCTATCAATGTCATGAAATATTTCTTTCCACCATTAGTCAACACACCATTCATCTCACAAAGATCAGAATGTATGAGTTCTAATGGTGCCAAGTATCTCTCCTCTGCAGCCTTGTGAGGCTTGCGAGGTTGCTTTGCTTGCACACACGAATGGCACTTAGAACCTTTGGCCAAAGTGAAAGTCAGGATTAAATTCAGTTTTGCTAGCCGCGACATAACACGAAAACTTATGTGACAAAGACGTGAATGCCAAACTTCACATTCATTAACACTCGAATGAATATTGTTCACGACTTTATTACAAAAATCTGCGAGGGAAAGGCGGAACAGACCTCCGCACTCATAACCTTTTCCAACAAAAAGTCCATATTTCATAACTACTACTTTATTAGACTCGAATACCAACTTAAGCCCTTCTCTACACAGAAGGGAACCACTAACGAGGTTCTTCTTGATGGCGGGGACATGATGCACGTTCTTCAGCTGCACGATCCTTCCCGAAGTAAACTTCAGATCGACCGTGCCAACACCAAGAACAGAAGCACTCGCGCCATTCCCCATCAATACGGACCCGTGATCGGTGGCCTGATAAGAAGAGAACAATGATAAGTCGGCACACACATGAATATTTGCACCCGTGTCCACCCACCAATCGGTGGACTGACAAACTGAAAATACAGTAAGTAAATTACCGTACCCAGATGCACCACTTTCATTGTTGCCCACAATCATATTGGCAGACTTGGAGTCCTGCGCCGGCTTCTTGTACTTGTTTGGGCATTTGTTCGCCCAATGTTCCTCTGAACCACAAGTATAGCAGCCATCTCCCTTCTTATTCTTCTTGAAGGGCTTCTTTCCCTTCTTCTTGAAGTCGGTATTTTGTTGGACAGAATTCTTTCCCTTGGGCTTGTGGGAATTGAAGTTCCTCTGATGTACCATATTGGCAGCAGAAGAGCTTTCCACCGCTTTTCCATTGGAGTCCTTTTCTCTCGAGTTCTGCTCAACACTCAGATGGCCGATGATGTCCTCTACTGAGAACTCACGCCTCTGATGTTTCAGAGTGGTAGCAAAGTTCCTCCAGGAATTAGGGAGCTTAGCAATTATACAGCCCGCGACAAACTTGCCCGGCAAATTGCACTTAAGAACCTTAAGTTCTTTAGCTATGCATATTATCTCATGAGCCTGTTCCAATACAGAACAGTTGTCAACCATCTTGTAATCGTGGAACTGCTCCATAACATACATCTCACTCCCAGCGTCGGTGGCCCCGAATTTAGATTCGAGCGCCTCCCACAAGTCTTTGGCAACATGCATATGTAAGTATGCGTCAACCAGCTTATCTTCGATCACGCTTATGACTGCTCCAAGGAATAGGACGGTGGCCTCTGCAAACATCTTCTCCTGTTCAGGAGAGATCGTTCCCGTTCGAGTGACACCGGCTACCCAGAACACGTTCATAGCCGTGAGCCATAAGGTGGTTCTCGTTTGCCAACGCTTGAAATAAGTACCGGTAAACTTGTCCGGTTTCAGTGCAGCAGCAAAACCATTACTCGGAAAATTCCTACACACATTAGGTTTTTGGATTGTTGAGTAAATAGACAATTTTTCGAGTGTATCAATCCACGAGATAGTAACTAGGATAAACGAGTCATACCCTTCACCGCGTCCTCTGCTTCTCGTGACGGGCGACGGAGGAGTGCGCGAGGGCACCTTCTCTTCTCAATCTCCAATAGCATGTGGGAAAGAGACCCTTATAAAGGGGTTCAATTTCTTCTCCACTAGCGGGGTGAGACTAAACTTCCCACCACCTTGTAATGCCACCACCTACATGGGCCCTTGGAGATTTTCTGAAATTCTCTTATGGGCCTAAGGCCCATCACTAATTTTAACAGTCTCTCTTAAGGCGCTTGTAATTGCTATTGATCACTAATTATGTTTGCCATTCCAAAAGAAAACTAAAATATGTTTTGCGCCGGTTCCGACGCGGGTTACCGATGAAGTCTTTTCTCTCCTACAGGCGGCCCCTCCTCAATGCAAATTTCAGTTAAGTATCATTGCCGTCACTGAACTGTAGATGAATCAAGATTAAGCTGAGCAAGAACTGTCTACTAAGATTTGCAGCACGATTAAGATCTGATCGACCCGCCCCCTCCACAATCTGGTTCAACCATTCAAGCTCCGGTACTGCTAGCTCTTGCCGGCAGCGGCGGATCACATGATGTCAACTGCAGCAGTTTTATACTAAAGCCACTACCCCTGATGGCCGGTCATGCTAACTACTTAACTATGGCATTAACGGTCCTCATATTAGCTTTGGTTTTCTTTATCCAGACGTGCTATAGTTCAGCATTTTAATACTGCTATGAAGATAGCACGCCTTTGGATGCTCCACTTCTCGGTTATAAAAAGGGAAATCATTGGTGTATTGCTCAACTGTAACTTACTACATGTAGATACAGTTAGGCGTCCAAGAAATTAGGGGAGAAACAGAGTCGTGCATTTTGTAGTGTAGCAGACCCGTGGATTTTTTATTTACTTTTTGAAAATCAATAAAAGCTCTGTCTTTTTATATAGAAAAAGAAGAATTGGTCAGTTAATAAAGAAAACCGATCGAAAACCGATACAACAAACGACCCACACACCGACCCCGAGGCCGCGCATCCGCCGAGCCGCCAACTCCGTTGCCCGAGCAACCGAAATCGACACCCTACAACCCTATTTCGGAGCCGCCGCTTCGACTTACAACCAACAAAAACACACACCGACCCCGAGGCCGCGTATTCGACGAGCCGCCCACCCCGTCACCCGAGCAACGAAGCTGACACCCAACAACCATCTCCGGAGCCGCTGCTCCGACATCCACACTAGCCCCGAGGCCACGTTCCAGCCGAGTCGATGGTTTTGTCGCCCAAGCGACCAAAGACAACACCAGACGCGGAGAAAATCTCCGGAGCCGCCGCTCCGACTTCCACACTGGCCCCAAGGCCGCACAGACACCTGGCCGACGACAAAACTCCAAAGCCACCAGAGCTGACAAGGGACCGGACCTCCAAAGACATCGCCCCCAAGGAGGAAGCGACCGAACGCGTCGACGCCCGTTGCGGCCAAGGCTGGAGCTAAGGTTTTCACCCAGAATTTGACTGAGACGAAAGGGAGGTGAAGGGGCTCCACACGACGACGCCTCCAAGGAGGGAAACGACGTCCAAAGACGTTGTCGCCGCCGACATCAACCGAGGTCATGCTAGGCTTTCGCCCGAAGCTCACCAAACCCATTGCCATCGCAGCCCGCCGACGTCTCTTGCAAGAATCCCTAATGCACCAGAGAGCCTGCCGCCGCCAACCACCAGTCACACACGACCAGCAAAAACCACACGGCACCTCACGCCATCCTAGCCGCCCCGCTCCAGCCACCACTTGCAGCGCCGCCGCGCTGCCATCCTCCACATCTCCGAGAGCGGCAAAGCAGCACCACCGCCTTCGCTGGGAGCGGCAAAGCACCGACACCCCAAGACGAGCGGGACCGCTAATCCCAGATCTGGCCCAACAGGGCCCAGATGCGCCGCCGCGCCCAGATCCAGGACGCTGTCGGCCTCGTACTACCGCCCCTCCGCCCGTTCGCGCCGCAGCCACTCCGCCTGCTCGTGCCGCCCCACCACCCGCGCGCATCGGCTGCGCCACTCCGCCTCCAGCTCGCTCCGTCCGTGCCACATACGCGTGCACGCCGGCCTTGTCGTGTTCCCACCAGCCGCACACCCTTGGTGCCACCCCAAGCCGTCGCCGGCCCGACGCGTTCCGCCGAGCCGCGCGCCTCCACAGGGCCGGCCGTCCCGCGCCGTCTGGACGCCTTGTGGGAAGGGATGAGCCCCGCCGCCGTCGACGCCCGCACAAGCTTTGCCTGGCGACATCTCCCGGCGACGGCGAGGGAAGGGAGAGGCGAGGTGTGTGGTGGCGGCGGCGGGGGCTAGGGTTGCGTCCGGGCCGCTCGCGGGAGCGGCACGGGGCTCGCGTGCGTACCTTATTGTGTTTGATCGCTGATGTAGAGCCGTGGATTCTATACATATCCATTTCTGCAGTTATGGATTTCTATTGACAAACACCTTTCGTTTTGGTAGTATGTGCACAACAACTGTTTTGGGGCCATCACTGAGAGCAATAGCTGCACAAAGGAGGCCATCACTTCGATTTATGCATGTTTTTTATTTTGCAGTCTGTACACAGCTTTATTCTGTACTAATCTCTCAAAACTTTTGTACTATCTGACAACGTATGGACAAGTGGTATTACTAGTAGTAAGGAAAAGGAAATTCAAGGAAAGAACACCAGTTAGAATGTTCATGAGCAAGTAAAGAAGATGTCAGACCAACTTCAACAAGCCGACCCATTTTGTCCACACGCGTCTGATTGGGTCGCGGCGGACAGAAAAGTTGAACCAACGCGTCGATTCAAACGGACGCGCGTCCGTTTTTCGTCCGCCTGACGACCTATTCCCGGCATACTTTTGAGCCTGATTTGTATCGGTGCGGACAGGAGACGGACGCGCGCAGCGTCCGCCTACTCCGCCTCCTGGACCGCTAGTTGGTGGCACATTGGTCTTCCTTTCTCACCCTATATCGACAGCAAATCCTTGCCTGCCTCCATCGCTTCGTCGTCGCTACCCATTTGCCGGTGCCGATACACCTCCCCCCAATGTTGCCACCTCGCCGCCACCACCGTCTTGCCGACGGGACTTCTCCAGGCCAGCCACCTGCTCCAAGGGGAGGCATGCGTCTCTTCACCGGCCATCTCCTTCGACGACGCCCGCAAGCTATTGGACAGTTTGCCAAGGTACAAAATGGACCCATCTAACGAGTTATTTTTCCATCATTTCCTTGGCGACTCCGACTATTCCTCGTCCGATGAGGAGGAGAAGATCTTGGCTGCCGTGTTGGTCCATCACCACCTTAATAGCCAGCGGCCGTTATTCTGTGGCTCGATCCTGGGACGCCTTCCAGCTTTGAATTGTAACCGAGAGAGCGGTCATTTTCTTTTTTGGAATGACTACTTTGACACAACCAACCCGTTGTTCAAACATCAAAAAATTTGACGGCGTTTCCGTAGGGCTAGGCATGTTTTCAACCATATTAGAGAAGGGATGGTCGGATACGATAACTATTTGGAGTGCAAAGAGGACGCCCTTGAAAAGATTGGCTTCTCATCTTATCAGAAATGCACTGCAGCCATCGAGATGCTTGCATACGGAGTGCCCGATGATCTCATTGATGAGTACGTCCATGAGCGAGTCAACATGCCTAGAGTCCATGTACATGTTCTGCAAGGCCATGATTGTTGTGTTTGGCCCTGAGTACCTGAGAGAGGGACTCCTAAATATATAGCCTGCTTGTTGGCGATGAATGCCAGCAGGGGCTTCTCAGGGATATTTGGCAGCATAGACTACATGCATTGAGAGTGGAAGAACTACCCTACTGCTTGATAGGGCAGTATAAGGACCATGTCAGGGCTTGCACTGTCATACTTGAGGCCGTGGCCTCACAAGATCTCTGGATCTGACACTCTTTCTTCGACATGGCCGGATCACATAATAATATCAACGTGCTTCAACGCTCGTCGGTGTTTGTAAGGCTTGCAGAAGGCAATAGCACACCAGTGAATGTTATCATCAGTAGCCACAACTACGACAAAAGATACTAAATGGGTGACGGTATCTATCCTCAGTGGACCATTATTGTGAAGACAATCCCCGACCCTGTCGGAGAGAAGAGGAAAAGATTTGCCCAAAAGCAAAAGAGTGCTAGGAAGGACGTCGAGCGTGCCTTTGGTGTTTTGCAATCTCGATGGGGCATCGTTCGGTAGCCTACTAGGACTTGGAGCACCAAGAAGTTGTGAGAGGTGATGATAACTTGTGTGATTATGCACAATATGATCGTAGAAGATGAGCGTCCGGAATGTATCTACCATTAAGCGTTTCAATTTCAGGGTGAGAATATTCTGACTGAGCATGGAGGAGCGGTAAAGTTTGAACAATTCGTCCAATTTTATTATGAAATGTGTGATTGGGAAACTCACATGCAGCTTTAAAATAAATTGGTTGAGCATATGTGGACTCATGTTGACAACCAATAGATGTATCTTTTTTCATATGTATTTGGAACATTTTAATTTTTATTCAGTTTGTAAAACTATACTTGTTTATTTGAAAACTATATTTTATTTGGTTATGAAACTATGCTATTTTTTATATGTCTACTTATCAAATGATGCAGGTGGCCATGACGACAAATATGGGTCGCACATGTTGAACGCATTATCGATCCAAATGTTAAACACGACAGACGCCGAGCGGGTGGCCGACCCAAACGGACAAAAACAGACAAAAGTGCCGTTCGTTTGAATTTGAAGTTGTTCTTATGTTTTTTTAAAGGAAAATGATAACCTCGGGCCTCTGCAAGAAGATGTTATGTATGGAATTGCCTAGCCTTATTACCTTAGTTCAGATGTACATAAAACGGGGTTAAATGTTCTATGGAATCTACAATGCATGTGGATTGGTTAGCAAAAGATAAGAGAAGGAATAATTGTTTGATGTATGACATGATGGGTGTTCAACTGGCTCTCCACGCAGTAGGGCCAAGGGAAAATGCAGCCACACATGCATGCACACATCTAGATTCTTGATTAATTTTTCCTTTGGGAGTGACGATCAAATCAAGATTGATTGCTTCAAGAAACCTCAGAAAATCCAATCTGGGCACTGTTCTCACTGGACTCTTGGAAAGGTCCATGCATGAACATGCATGCACAGTTTGTGTGCTTGTCCAGACTCTGATGCAGAGTAGCGAAACTCCAGATGACACATCTTGCATGCAAGATGGAAGATTTGCTGCTGGATATTTCTTCGTGACACTAGCTAGATGCCATGCCATGTGGCATCTACATCACAAAATTATTGCATCATGTAAACATGATGACAATGAGTGTAACTGAAGCTCTGCTAGATTGCTAGTAGTGTGACAAAAGCTCTGTTATTGTGCTGACTCGGATGAATTAAATTACTAGCATAAACTAACTGCTATGCATGCATCTTCATAATTTTTTGTATGGCATCTTGCTAGGTACTTCTGTACATGCTTCCTTATATGCATGAACCTTGGTTAGGGAGGAAGTATACTATTCTATATACACATGCCAAGTTGCCAAGTCATGGGGATGGTGATCAGTTGATTCCTCCCTTTTGAGCTCCAAGCATCAGGCATATAGTTGGTAAAATTCAGGGGAAAAAGAAAATAAAAACATCGATTCGATTTAAGAACAAAATCGCAAATCACAACCACAGACTCCTAAGTTTTCATCTGGCTGCAACAACTAGCAAGAGATGTGTAGTAGGTAAAGAAGGAATTAATCAGTGATGCTCCAGGCCAAACCAGAGCATGCAGAAGCACAATGCCAATGAACAAATTGACAGGGAGAGGGATCCAAATCTCACTTTGACTTTTAGGGCTACCAATTGATCCATGCCAAGGTCCTGTCACTTGACCACGCACTGTACTACAATGACATGATAGTGGATAGTTAACCAGCTCAGACCAGTCCTCCTTTTGGAGGACAAATCTGATTGATTAGCCACGGATGGCTGGAGCTGGACACTGCAAAGTGGGTAGGGCATGGCTTCCATGCTCAACATGGACACATCCTCTGTGCATGCAGAACCATGGAATGCTGCTCAGTACAGTCTCCATGAAGGGTGTAGGCCACTGCTTTCTCCCTCATAGGACACCCTCATTTGCTGGCTTTGTGGGCTCCTGCCTGGATGACTGATGAGTACTAGACTTGTTCAGAGCTTATCTCCAAAATATGCTCATGGATCTAGAGATGTATGGCTTGATGCTGCTGCTTGTGTAGGGCAGAAAACAAAATATTGGGGCCTTGGGACTTGTGAGCCAATCTGGATGAATGCAATAATCTATCCTAGATCCCACCAAGGCCAGCAGTATGGACCTAATATTTACTCATACATGTACCTGTGCAGCTGATCTCCAAACCTTTGCAATAAAAAGAAAAATGAAAAGAGAGGGGCAAATGTGGAATTAGAAGAATGCTAGTACACGGCATGCCCTCATAACAATGGACAGATTCCTGATGATAACAATGGACACCATGTGTCAAGGTCCATAGTGTGACAGACTGAAAGTTGCAGCCTACCATAATATACAGGAAAGTTTGTACTCTGTGTCTGTTTGGTTTCATCATTGCCACTACCTCCCATCTGAATCGGAGCTTATGATATTGCAAAACTCTAGGTGTAACAATGCATTTGGTTCTAGAAAAACCTGGCAAAATTGATAAAGAAAGAAAGAAAGATTAAGTTGATTAGATTTCGGGGAGGGGGACCAAGAAAGGTGAAGTGAGTGAGATTGCCCCAGGTAAAGAGTAGACCTCAAGTGCAATGCATATACTTAAGTAAAGAAGCGCCATCATTGGGAACCGTTAGGAGATATGGTGTGAGTGAGATCTTGCTAAGCATCGTAAGAGTTAACTGTACTTGGAAAATTAAAGTGATTTTCTAACAAGATTCAGTTAGGAGAAGATGGATATGGTGTGAGTGAGATCTTGCTAAGCATCGTAAGAGTTAACTGTAGTTGGAACTAAAGTGATTTTCTATCACAAGATTCAGTTGGTTATATTTTCTAGTCAAACCTGAAGAGGGAAGGCCGGTGCTAAAATTAATGGCCATGGTGAAGATGCAAGATGTAAACAAGTAGCTCGATCCAACATGATCTTTTGGCAGAAATTTCTTTAACATTACATCAGGTGATCTGACTGATATTCTATTTCTATCCTTCACCTTCACTCATACAGTAGTTTTTTCCCCCTAAAATTTAATAATGCCATGCAAATGCTTGCCTTTCCGGCATCATTAAGTGCATGAGTTGATGTTCAGAGAGATAAGAGGAATAATGCTGGCTATCTTCAGAGTGATTTGCATGGCAGACTTAGACACACACACTTGACGGTGATACCCGACATCAAGTTCTATAGGTCGCAGCATGGGCTTTTCTCTGAAGAGAATTGATGCACGATGCCACTTTTCTAAAACGTAACATGCTACCTTTTTTCAACATGATTAGCCTTTTTTATAGATTTTTAATGTTTATTATTCTTTCCTCAGAGGACAATCTGATTATAAAGACTTTGTTATGTGGTTTCGCATGCCGACGATGAACCTAAATGCCAGTTTTTTTTACCTATCTCTCATATTTATTGTTCTTTTCTCCTACTAACTCCGTTTTAGAATATATGTTTGAAAATTCTCTAGAACTTAGGTGGTTATTGGTTGGCTGTGAGATGGGCTGAAAAATAGCATTCACACTACGCATGCATATAGAAGTAGTACAACGAAGTACTAATTAACTGTTAGAAGTAATTGCAATGCGCCTTAAACCTTATCTATTGTGGAAATACGCGTAAATTTAATCGTGCCTTCTAAACTGTGACGGAGGGAGTACTTCAGAAAAGACATAAGTTCCTCCGTTCCCTCGTTCTTCATCCAACCTTAGAGCATCTACAACCGGACCCCTCAAATCCACCTCAAATGTCCGGACAACCCGTCTGGTCACTCACCGGTCATAAAAAATTGATCCAGTCGGACCCCTCATACCCATATCAAACGCTCGGTTTGACCGGCACCTCTCATATCCATCTCAATTATGGGGACGATATGAGAGCTCGCGGACGCGCCCGGGCACGCCCGATCAGTCCGCCACGTAGGACGCGACCCCACCCGGACCACCTTTTATTTTCTTATTCATTCTTTTCTTTCTCTTTCTTTTTCTCCACCAATCACGGGCAAGTGACCAGACATTTGAAGAAAAATATGAGAGCTGCGGCTGCACAAATGAAAAAGTAGGGGCTCAAAACGGACACGCCCGGTCACTGATCGGCCGTGTCCGTAAATGTTTGAGGTGTCGGATTAGCAAGTTCCGACTGTAGATGCTCTTACCCAAGAGATTCTTCGCAACGCTCACGAAAAGCCCCCGCGTCGCTCCGGCAAGGCCGATATGAGTGGCGGTCATAAACTTACCCGTCGCTGCCGCTCATCCATGCCCATGTCCTCGCTGCTGCCTGAATAAGTCGACGGAAAGTCGTCGAGCTTCCGAGAATGGTGGCGGTGAGGCGTTCATCCGACGCTGTTACAGCAATCTCCATAACTTAATTGGAGGCTCCCAACAACACCACGAAGCTTCACCACAATGGATTGTGGCTCCGAGATGACCTCAAATGCTCGGGGAAATCTTCACAACCTAATTGGAGACCCCGACGCTTGTCCGGAGATTTACACCACAATGATTGAGCTCCGAGGCACCACCAAGCTTTTAGGATGCCAAAGCACCCAAGAAGAACAAGCTCTAGGGTACCAAACACCCAAGAGTAATAAGCTTCTCAAACTTCACTTCCACGTATCATCGTGAAGAACTCAAACCTATGCACCAAATGCAATGGCAAGGGCACACAGAGTGCCCAAGTCCTTCCCTCACAAAATCCCTCCACAACAACTAATGCTATGGAAGAAAATGAGAGGAAGAACAAAGAAGAACACGAAGAACTTCAAGATCTAGATCCAAGGGGTTCCCCTCACATAGAGGAGAAAGTGATTGGTGCAAATGTGGATCTAGATCTCCTCTCTCTTTTCCCTCAAGAACTAGCAAGAATCATTGGATGGATTGAGAGTTAGCAAGCTCGAAGAAGGACAATAATGGGGGAAGAACACAAGCCCAAAGGATAGGGACTATTGGGGAAGAAGGCCCCCTTACATTGGAAGGGGAAAATCCAATCGTTACCCCCTCAGCCCGCACATGAGCGGTACTACTACTCCACGGAGCGGCACTACCACTGGGTTAGAAGGCAGCAGTCGACGAGGGAGGCAGAGGCCGGTAGTACAGCTGGAGCGGTACTACCGCTGCCAGGAGCGATACTACCGATCATAAGAGGTAGTATCGCCTCCTATATCCGATCATGGCCTACTTTCGCCCGAGAGCGGTACTACCGATGCCAGAGCGGTACTACCGCTTGGATCATTCCAGGTAGACCATAGGCAACAGAGAAAAAGTATGAATAGGAGAACTAACATATCTTTCACATACGAGCACCGAATTGAGCAAAATCAAGCTTGTTTGATTCAGGACGACAAGAGCTATCCAATAGCGATAAAATGGTTATCTTAATAAGAGGTAGTATGAAAATTCCGATGATATAGAGATGTGAAAACCTCAATGAGTGATGAATCAACAAAAACTACAACATCAAAAACATCATAGAAGATGCATATGGACTCCGTTTTTGATGAACTCGAGCTTGTCATAAATATGACCATAAGCTCTAAAACTCACAAAGAGAAACACCAAACAAGAACCAAGAAATATGATGCAAGTATGAAAATGGTTTGAGCTCTCAACGAACGATACGATCAAGCTACTCACTTGAGAGCCTGTTGGAAATATGCCCTAGAGGCAATAATAAAATGGTTATTATTATATTTCCTGTTACAAGATAATCGTTTATTATCCTTGCTATAATTGTATTGAACGGAAACACAAATACATGTGTGGATACATAGACAAAATACTGTCCCTAGTGAGCCTCTAGTTGACTAGCTCGTTGATAAAATATGATTAAGGTTTCCTAGCCATAGGCAAGTGTTGTCACTTGATAACGAGATCACGTTATTAGGAGAATGATGTGATGGACAAGACCTAAACTATAGACGTAGCATGTGATCGTGTAATTTCGTTGCTATTATTTTCTGCATGTCAAGTATACATTTCTATGACCATGAGATCATGTAACTCACTGACACCGGAGGAATACCTTGTGTGTATCAAACGTCGCAAAGTAACTGGGTGACTATAGATGTGCTCTACAGGTATCTCCGAAGGTGTCCGTTGAGTTAGCATGGATCAAGACTGGGATTTGTCACTCCGTGTGACGGAGAGGTATCTCGGGGCCCACTCAGTAATACCACATCACAAATAAACCTTGCAAGCAATGTGACTAAAGAGTTAGCCACGAGATCTTGTATTATGGAACGAGTAAAGAGACTTGCCGATAGCGAGATCAAAATAGGTATTGGGATACCGACAATCGAATCTCGGGCAAGTAACATACCGAAGGACAAAGGGAATTATATACGGGATTAGTTGAATCCTTGACATAGAGGTTCAACCGATGAGATCATCGTGGAATATGTAGGATCCAATATGGGCATTCATGTACCGCTATTGGATATTGACCGTAGAGTGTCTCAGGTCATGTCTACATAGTTCTCGAACCCGCATGGTCTGCACACTTAAGGTTCGGTGACATTTCGGTATAGTTGAGTTATAGGTGCTGGTGACTGAAGGTTGTTCGGAGTCCCGGATGAGATCCAGGATGTCACGAGGAGCTCTGAAATGGTCCAGAGGTAAAGATTTATATATAGGAAGTCCTGTTTTGGTCACCGGGAAAGTTTCGGGCTCATCGATAGTGTACGGGGAGTGCCTTGGGACCACCGGGAGGGGTGTAACGACCCTAGGGCTTCATGGGCCAAGAGATGAGGCTAACCATCCCCTAGTGGGCTGGCCGAAGCCATCTCTAAGGGCCCATGCGGCTTTAGTGGAGGAATAAGGGAAAATACAAAAGGTGGAAAAGGTTTCCAAGTGGGAGAGGAATCCTACTAGGAGTAGGATTGGAGTAGGACTCCTCCTCTCCTCCCCACTTCGGCGGACCCAAGGGGAAACCCTAGGGACGCCAGACACCCTCCTCTCCTCCTATATATACTAGAGGCCTTGAGGGTTTTTGGACACAACAAATTCAGCCATGTGCTGCCCTCTCTCTAGATCATAGTTTCTCGTCTCTAGTTCTACGGTGCTTAGGCGAAGCCCTGTTGGAATTGCTCCACCACCACCGCCGCCGCACCTTCGTGCTATCGGGAACTATTCTACCTCTCTGCCCCCTCTTGCTGGATCAAAAAGGCGGAGATCGTTATCGAGCTGTATGTGTGCTTAACGCGGAGGTGCTGTCCATTTGGCACTAGATCGGGACGGATTGAGGGACGGCCGATGTCTACTACGCACCCTTCTCCTTGTAGACGTTGTTGGACCTCCAAGTGCAGAGGGTTGTAGGACAATAGCGATTTTCCCTCAAGTGGGTGACCTAAGGTTTATCAATCCGCGGGAGGCGTAGGATGAAGATGGTCTGTCTCAAGCAACCCTGCAACCAAATAACAAAGAGTCTCTTGTGTCCCCAACACACCTAATACAATGGTAAGTTGTATATGTGCACTAGTTCGGCGAATATATGGTGATACAAGTGCAATATGGATGGTAGATATAGGTTTTTGTAATCTGAAATTACAAAAACAGCAAGGTAACAAATGGTAAAAGTGAGCACGGACGGTATCGCAATGCGTGGAAACAAGGCCTAGGGTTCATACTTTCACTAGTGAAGTTCTCTCAATAATGATAACATAATTGGATCATATAACTAGCCCTCAACATGCACCAAAGAGTCGCTCCAAAGTCACTAATAGCGGGGAACAAACGAAGAGATTATTGTCGGGTACGAAACCACCACAAAGTTATTCTTTCTGATCGATCTATTCAAGAGTCCGTAGTAAAATAACACGAACATATTCTTTCCGTTCGATCCATCATAGAGTTCGTACTAGAATAACACCTTAAGATACATATCAACCAAGACCCTAATGTCACCTAGATACTCCATTGTCACCTCAAGTATCCGTGGGCATGATTATACGATATGCATCACATAATCTCAGAATCATCTATTCAACAAACACATAGAACTTCAAAGAGTGCCCCAAAGTTTCTACCAGAGAGTCAAAACGTGTGCCAACCCCTGTGCATAGGTTCCCAATGTCACGAACCCGCAAGTTGATCACCAAAACATACATCAAGTACTCACATGAATCCACGTGTGCCAACCCATATGCATAGGTTCCCAATTGTCACAAACCCGCAAGTTGATCACAGCAGATAGACACGTGCAAGACATACATCAAGTGTTCTCAAAGACTCAATCTGAAAAGATAACTCCAAAGGGGAAACTCAATTCATTACAAGAAGGAGAGGGGAAGAACATCATAAGATCCAACTATAGTAGCAAAGCCCATGGTACATCGAGATCAAGACATCTCAAGAACACGAGAGAGAGAGAGAGAGAGAGAGAGATCAAACACATAGCTACTGGTACATACCCTCATCCCAGAGGGAGAACTACTCCCTCCTCGTCATGGAGATCGCCGGGATGATGAAGATGGCCACCGGAGATGGATTCCCCCTCCGGCAGGGTGCCGGAACGGGCTCCAGATTGGTTTTTGGTGGCTACAGAGGCTTGCGGCGGCGGAACTCCCGATCTAGGTTTCTTTTGGGGGGTTTCTGAATTTATAGGAATTTATGGCGGTGGAATTACGTCGGTTGGGCCCACGAGGAGGTCACAAGCCTGGTCGCCACCACCTAGGGGGGTGGTGGCAGCGTCAGGGCTTGTGACTCCCTCGTGGCTCTTCTGGCCTTCTTTCAAAGCTTCGGGGGTCTCTTTTGGTCCAAAAAAATCATCGTAAAGTTTCATTCCATTTGGACTCCGTCTGAAAATGGGCCAAAAACACGGAAAAAACTGGAACTGACACTTGGCACAGAGTTAATAGGTTAGTCCCAAAAAAGATATAAAATAGCATATTCATGCATATAAAACATCCAAAGTTGACAAGATAATAGCATGGAACCATAAAAGATTATAGATACGTTGGAGACGTATCAACGGCTGGGATTTGGATTGCGAAGACGTTCGACTACATCAACCGCGTTTCTTAACGCTTCCCGCTTAGCGATATACAAGGGTATGTGGATCCGATCTCCCCTCTCGTAGATGATCATCAGCATGATAGGTCTTTCGTGAGCGTAGGATTTTTTTTGTTTCCCATGCTGCGTTCCCCAACAGAGCCCCCCTTGACAGTACGAGAATCTATCCTAAAATATAAAACCTATCAAGGGCAAACCTATACCTTACACATACTCCACTTGAGCTAGATGATGACGATCTTGACTTCCTCAAGGTGGACCACCTTTCTTGCTTGTGTTGGCTTGATGAAGACTGATACATCTCCATCGTATGTACTTTTCCAAACTCTTTTGCCCTTGTTTTGGACTCTAATTTGCATGATTTGAATGGAACTAACCCGGACTGACGCTGTTTTCAGCAGAATTGCCATGGTGTTGTTTTTGCGCATAAATAAAAGTTCTCGGAATGACCTGGAAATTTATGAGGAGTTTTTGTGGAATATATAAAAAATACTAGAGCAAGAATTACTTGGAGGACGGAGCCAGGAGCCCACAAGCCCAGGAGGCACGCCCCCCTGGCCGCGCGTGGCAGGCTTGTGAGGCCCTGGTGGCTCCGCCGCCTCGAACTCGACCTCTATATAGTCTCTCTCGCCCAGAAAAAATTAGGAGAGAAGAGTTCATCGCATTTTACGACACGGAGCCGCCGCCACCACATGCTCTTCCTCTAGAGGGCAGATCTGGAGTCCTTTGTGGGCTCCGGAGAGGGGAGATCGACGTCGTCGTCATCATCAACCATCCTTCATCGCCAATTCCATGATGCTCTTCACCGTTCGTGAGTAATCTCATCGTAGGCTTGCTGTACGGTGATGGGTTGGATGAGATCTATCATGTAATCGAGTTAGTTTTGATGGGGATTGATCCCTAGTATCCACTATGTTCTGAGATTGATGTTGCTACTACTTTGCCATGCTTAATGCTTGTCACTAGGGCCCGAGTGCCATGATTTCAGATCTGAACCTATTATGTTTTCATCAATATAAGTGTGTTCTTGATCCTATATTGCAAGTTGTAGTCACCTACTATGTGTTATGACCCGGCAACCCCAGAGTGACAATAGCCGGAACCACTCCCGGAGATGACCATAGTATGAGGAGTTCATGTATTCACTAAGTGCTAATGCTTTGTTCCGGTTTTCTATTAAAAGGAGACCTTAATATCCCTTAGTTTCCATTAGGACCCCGCTGCCACAGGAGGGATGGACAATAGATGTTATGCAAGTTCTTTTCCATAAGCACGTATGACTATATACGGAATACATGCCTACATTACATTGACGAACTGGAGCTAGTTACATATCTCCCCATGTTATAACTGTTACATGATGAATGCCATCGGACATAATTATCCATCACCGATCCAATGTCTATGAGATTTTCCTACTGGTCCTTGCTAAGTTACTTTACCGCTACTGCTGTCACTGCTGCTACTGTTACCGCTACTGTTGTCACTACTGCTACTGTTACCGCTGCTACCGTTACTATCACGCTACTTTGCTACTGAAACTTTGCTGCAGATACTAAGTCTTTCAGGTGTGGTTGAATTGAAAACTCAAATGCTAATACTCGAGAATATTCTTTGGCTTCCCCTTGTGTCGAATCAACAAATTTGGGTTGAATACTCTACCCTCAAAAATTGTTGCGATCCCCTATACTTGTGGGTTATCAAGACTATTTTATGGCGCCGTTGCCGGGGAGGCCTAGCTCTATTCTCTAAGTCACTTGGGATTTACGTCTGTTGATCACTATGAGGAATCCGAGAGATCCAAAAACTAAAGTCTTGCCCTCAACTACGAGGACAGGTAAGGAACTGCCATCTAGCTCTGCACTTGATTCACCTTCAGTTATGAGTAAATTTGCAACACCACCACCTACTAGAAATTCTGATGTATCGCATGTGCTTGATGATGCTACTTCTGCTATCCATGATGCTTATGACGATGCTTTGCTTGATACTGCTTTGCCACTGGATGCATTCCTTGATGCACAAATTGATAGAGTTGCTGTTGAATGTGATGATACTTCTGAAACTGCTGAAATTATTGAAGTAGAACCTGTTGTTTCAACTGTTAGAACTAGCTCTCCTAGATATGAATTACCTGATATACTTGAGGGTTATGTTATGGAGGGAGAGGTAGCTTAGGACTTTCTTGTCTATAAGGATAGCTATGATCTTGATAGTTTATTGCGCAAGTGGAAAGAAAAATTTCTGAATGCTAGAATTAAATACGATCCTAAGTTTGCTACTTCACCCATCTTTGTGACTGATAAGGATTATGAATTCTCTGTCGATCCCGAGTTAATCACTTTGGTCGAATATGATCCTTTTCATGGGTATGGGCCTGAAATGGTTGTAGCACATCTTACTAAGCTGAATGATATAGCCACCCTGTTCACGAGTGAGGAAAAGATTCGCCATTACTATATCCTTAATTTGTTTCCTTTCTTGCTAAAGGGTGATGCTAATACTTGGTTTACTTCTCTTGCTTCTGGTTGTGTGCGTAGTCCCCAGCATATGATCTACTACTTCTCTGAGAAATATTTTCCTGCCCATAAGAAACAAGCTACCTTGCAGGATATATATAACTTTGTGCAAGATGAAGAAGAGAGTCTCCCACAAGCTTGGGGGAGGCTTGTCCAGTTACTGAATGCTTTGCCTGATCACCCTCTTGAGAAAAATGAAATACTTGATATCTTTTATAATGGACTAACCGATGCTTCTAGGGACCACCTAGATAGTTGTGCTGGTTGTGCTTTCACAGAACGAACTGTGGAACAAGCTGAAATTCTGTTGAATAATATCTTGTGCAATGATAATGCTTGGACTATTCCCGAACCACCTCCGAAGCCAACTTCAAAGAAAAGAGGTATTCTATTCCTCAGTCCTGGAGATATGCAAGAAGCCAAGAAATCTATGCAAGAGAAAGGTATTAAATCTGAAGATGTTAAGAATCTACCACCTATTGAAGAAATACATGGTCTTGATAACCCGACACAGGTAGCAGAGGTAAATTATCTTTGTAGATTCAATGAGAGTGATATTCCTTTTGATAAACCTGCTAGCTTATGCTTAGATGAATTTGATAACTTTGTTGCCAAACAACAAAGTTTCAATGATGACGTTAGCAGACAATTGAGGCAAAATGCTTGTATGATTGATCATATAAGTGCTTGTGTGGATAGAAATGTCAATGATCTTAAGCTTTTGAGTAAACATGCCTCTATGGTCACTACTCAAGTAGAACAAGTACTTAAGGCTCAAAAATGACTTGCTCAATGAGTTGAATGACAATTCTGTTAGAGTCGTCACTAGAGGTGGTAGAATGACTGAGGAACCTTTGTATCCTGAGGGCCATCCTAAGAGCATTGAACAAGATTCTCAAGGAGTTAGCACTGAGGCATTGCTGCTGGCTACGCCTATAGGGATTTCCTTGGCAAGTATCAAAGGATTCCCCCGCGGCCTTGGAGCCTTGCGTTGGTGTTCCCTTGAAGAGGAAAGGGTGATGTAGCACATCGGTGGTAAGTATTTCCCTCAGTTTGAGAACCAAGGTATCAATCCAGTAGGAGGATCGCGTCAAGTCACAAGTATCTGCACAAACACAAAGAGCTTGCACCCAACGCTATGAAGGGGTTGTCAATCCCTTATAGATTGTTTGCAAAGTGAGAACTGAAAGCAAAAAGTAAACAAAGCAAAGTAAAAGTAAAAGCTGAGATGATAATTGTGAGTAGACCCGGGGGCTGTAGTGTTCACTAGTGGCTTCTCTCATGAAAGCAAGTAGATGGTGGGTGAACGAATTACTGTCGAGCAATTGATAGAACCGCGCAAAGTCATGACGTTATCTATGGCAATGATCATACATACATGCATCACGTCCAAAACAAGTATACCGATACTTTCTGCATCTACTACTATTACTCCACATGTCGACCGCTATCCAGCATGCCTCTAGTGTATTGAGTTCATAAGAACAGAGTTATTCCTTAAGCAAGATGACATGATGTAGATGGACAATCTCAAATCTATGATGAAAGCCCATCTTGTTACCCTTGATGGCAACAACATGATGCGTGCCTTGCTGCCCCTTCTGTCACTGGGAAAGGTCACCGCACGGTATGAACCCAAAACCAAGCACTTCTCCCATTGCAAGAATCATAGATCTAGTTGTCCAAACAAAACCCAAGACTCGGAGAGACTTACAAGGATATCAAATCATGCATATAAGAAATCAGCAAAGACTCATTATAATTCATAGATAATCTGATCACAAATCCACAATTCATCGGATCTAGACAAACACATCGCCAAAGAGGATTACATCGGATAGATCTCCATGAAGATCATGGAGAACTTTGTATTGAAGATCCAAGAGAGAGAAGAAGCCATCTAGATACTAACTACGAACCCGTAGGTCTAAAGTAGACTACTCACGAGTCATTGGAGAGGCAATGATGTTGATGTAGAAGCCCTCCAGCTCCAAAGTCCCCTCCGGCAGGGCACCGGGAAGGGTCTCCAGATGAGATCTCGCGGAAACGGAAGCTTGCGGCGGTGGAAAAGTGGTTTCGTGGACGCCCTGATTTTTTCTGGGATTTTAGGGAATATATAGGCGAAAGAGCTAGGGGAGGGGAGCTCGAGGGGGGCCACAAGCTTGGTAGCCGCGGGCCCCCCTGGCCGCGGCTACAGGGCTTGTGGGCTCCCTGTGGGTCTCCTGCCTTGTCCCTCAAGTCCCACGATCTTCTTCTGTTCTGGAAAAATTCATTTCGGGGATTTTATTCCGTTTGGACTCCGTTCCAAAATCAGATCTGAAAAGAGTCAAAAACACAGAAAAACAGGAATTGGCACTTGGCACTGAATTAATAAGTTAGTCCCAAAAAAATATATTAAAGGTATATAAAACATCCAAAGTTGACAAGATAACAGCATGAAACCATGAAAAATTATAGATACGTTTGAGACGTATCAGGCACCTAGTCATCCTAGTAATAGGAAGAAAAAGAAAGATGATAGGAACTTGCATGCTAGCAAACCTGTTGTTGTTACACCTGAGAATCCAAATGATATCTATGTTTCTGATGCCGAAACACAATCTGGTGATGAACATGAGCCTAGTGATAATATCGATCGTGGTGTTCATGATGAAGCTCAACCTAGTAATGATAAGTATGTGGAGATTGAACCTAGTGTTGATCTTGATAACCCACAACCTAAGAATAAGAGATATGATAAGAACGACTTTATTGCTAGGAAGCATGGTAAAGAAACATAACCATGGGTTCAGAAACCCATGCCCTTTCCTCCCAAACCATCCAAGAAAAAGGATGATGAGGATTTTGAGCGCTTTGTTGAGATGATTATACCTGTATTTCTGCAAATGCGTTTGACAGATATGCTCAAACTGTCTCCTTATGCTAAGTACATGAAAGATATTATGACTAATAAAAGGAGGATACCTGAGGTTGAGATTTCCACCATGCTTGCTAGTTACACCTTCAAGGGTGGAACTCCTAAGAAACTAGGTGATCCCGGAGTGCCCATTATACCTTGCTCCATTAAAGGAAACTACGTTAGAACTCCTTTATGCGATCTTGGAGCTGGTGTTAATGTTATGCCTCTCTCTCTTTATCGTAGACTTGAATTGGATAAGCTGACACCCACTGAAATGTCTTTGCAAATGGACGACATTTGCGAGGATGTGCCTGTTGTGGTTGCTAACGTTACTATCTTAACGGACTTTATTATTCTGGATATTCCCGAGGATGATGCCATGGCGGTCATCCTTGGAAGACCCTTTTTAAACATTGCAAGGGCTGTTATTGATTGCAACAAAGGCAATGTCACTTTCCATGTTAATGGTAATGAGCATACAGTGCACTTTCCGAAGAAACAATATCGAGCACATTGCATCAATGCTATTGAAAAAACTTCATCAATTCTTATTGGAAGCTTTGAATGCCCTATACCTACTGTCAAGATGAAGTATGATTTACTTGTTGTGGATATGCACATCCCCGTTGAGGTAACCTAGTGATTATTCGAAAATTCTCTGGTTTCATGTGATTCGAAAAAAGTTTGTTAAGGAGACTTGATCAACCTCATTGACGGATTTCTTTTGATAACCATGAGATGGATGAATCTAGGAGTCACAACCTTCTGCTCCCAACTTTTACTTTCTGTTGTTTAGAAGAAAAATGATAAATTTAGCTTTAGTTTTTCCTGTTTTCTGCTTTTTGCGTCCCTTAGAAAGTGTCCCGAAAATAAAAGTTCGTCAAATGCCCTGAAAATCAAGTATGATTTTTTCTGGAATTTTTGAAAAATTCTGAGATAGAGAGCTAGTCAGGGGGATGCACGAGTGGGCCACAAGCCCAGGAGGCGCGGGCACCCCCTGGCCGCGCCTGGCAGGCTTGTGGGCCCCACGTTCCCCCCTCCACTTATTCCATCTCCCATCTCCTTCTCCTAGCTCCAGAAAAAATCATTCCACAGCTCAAACCCGTGTTCTTGCTCTTCTTGCTGTGTTTTTTCGATCTCCTTGTGCAAAGCCCCATTCACCAAATTGTTTTGGGGGAATTGTTCCTTGGTATGTGACTCCTCCATTGGTCCAATTAGTTTTTGCTCTAGTGCTTTATTCGTTGCATATTTTTGCTGCCTTGGTGACCCTGTTCTTGAGCTTTGCATGTTAATTTTAGTTGGTCCCAAGTAGTTTTGATGCATGATATGGCCTCTAGGTGCTAGTAGGAGTAGTTGCTATGAGTTTTGTTGAGCCTTGTTCACTTCTCTTTTGAGTCACTAAACATTTCAGAAATTTTCAGAGAAAGAAAAGGAAAAGATGAAGAGGTTCCTAAGAGACTCTTCAAGCCGTGACCCCAAGGAAGATGACAATGAGAAGAAGAAACCCAAGTATCCGGTCCCCCCGAGTTGCAGAAGTTCGAGCGTGCGAGTGGCCAAGCGATGTGTTCTTATGTGTCGTCGGTCTTTATGAGGATTTTTATTACTTGGTGGAGAACGTAGGCCTTACCGCATTTGTTGAAGATAAGTGTCCACAATACCTCCTCCTCACTAATATTTTCGTGCAAAGTTTTAATTTCTATCCAAGGAAGAGTCCTCCTATGGTTGAGTTCAAGTTATATGATATCCCCCAGCGCATGTCACTTCAGTATTTTTGCAATGTTTGCAAATTACCTTATGTTGGGGATATTCATGAACCTCGTCCACGGGACTTGGAGGCTTTCATTGATACTATTATTGTAGGAGAGGAGAGAGGAGTGTCTTGCGCTAGAGTTGCTAGTGTACATTTTCCTGTGATTCGGTATCTCTCATTATTTGTGGGAAAACGTTTGATTGGCCGTGGGAAAGTTGGGGCTCTTAGCTCCCCAAATCTTGCGGTTTTGCGCGAAGCTCTTTATAATGATAAAACTTATAGCTTGGGCACTATAGTGGCTCAATGGTTGAACACGAACCGTACTAAAGGCGTTGTTTATGGAGGTATCTATGCTACCCGTCTTGCTAAACATTTTGACATACCTATTAGACTGTACGAGGAAGAAGAGATGCTTCTTCCTGAGAGATATCTAGATTATGATAGCATGGTTCGCCATGACTTTCTTGATAAAGATATAAATAAGAGGATGATTTATAACCTGGTATTTAGCTAGGGTATTCGTGGGACTATTACTTTGCCTGCTCCTTCTTTGTTCAATCTTCATCTAGGCAGGTACATTATTATGCCCTCGGACATCTACGCATATTGGGGCATAGCGCCACCACAGGCACCTGTGCCCGAGCTACCAGTCGAGTACCACACGCCAATTTATTATGGGAGCCATAGGAGCTCACCCAGCAGTGGCACCCTCAGTACACTCCAGAGTACCCCGGAGATGGTTATTTCCCTCCGTGGGAGTAGACCAACTTAGGCCAAAAGCCTAAGCTTGGGGGAGTTGATTGCAATCTCTGGCGATGGCTAGACGAATGCTGATGACAACAGACCTTCCCCGGCAACGGCGCCAGAAAAATGTTGATTGCAATCTCTGGCGATGGCTAGACGAATGCTGATGACAACAAACCTTCCCCTACAACGGCACCAGAAGAATGCTACTATCACTCCCCAGCAATGAAACTAGAAGAATGTTGTTGACGGCCCACCAACGCGTGGGTTCACAGCAGTTTTCGAGGGTAGAGTATTCAACCCAAATTTGTTGATTCGCACGACGGGAGGTGAGAGAATACTCTCAAGTATTAGCAACTGAATTTGTCAGATTCAACCACACCTGGAAGATTAGTATCTGCAAACAAAGTAGTAACAACAAAGTAGCGAGTAACGGTAGTGGCAAGGAACAACAGTAGTGACAGCAGTAGCAAGTAGCAACAGTAGCAAGCGACAGTAGTAGCAACAGTAGCAGCAGAGCAAGACAAGTAACAACAGTAGCAACAGTAGTAGCAGCAGCAGAGCAAGACAAGTAACATCAGTGGCAACAATAGTAGCAGCACCAGAGCAAGAGAAGTAACAGCAGCAGAAACAGTAGTAACATCAGCAATAGGACAAACTCGTAGCCAATGGGTCGGTGATTTGTTTGGATGATATTTATCATGCAACAGCTATAACATGGAGAGATATGTGACTAGCTCCTGTTCGTCAATGTGATGTAGGCATGCATTCTGTGTGTCGTCATACGTGCTTAGGGAAAAGAACTTGCATGACATCTATTGTCCATCCCTCCCGTGGCAGCGGGGTCCAAAAGGAAACTACAGGATATTAAGGTTCTCCTTTTAATAAAGAATCGGACCAACGCATTAGCACTTGGTGAACACATGAACTCCTCAAACTATGGTCATCACCGGGAGTGGTTCCGGTTATTGTCACTCCGGGGTTGCCGGATCATAACACATAGTAGGTAACTACAACTTGCAAGATCGGATCTGATACACACATATATTGGTGACAACATAATAATTTCAGATCTGAAATCATGGCACTCGCGCCCTAGTGACAAGCATTAAGCATGGCAAAGTAGTAGCAACATCAATCTCAGAACATGATGGATACTAGGGATCAATCCCCATCAAAACTAACTCGATTAGATGATAGATCTCATCCTACTCCTCACCGCCCAGCGAGCCTATGAATAGATTACTCACGAACGACGAAGAGCTTCATGGAATTGGAGAGCGAAGAAGGTTGATGATGACGATGGCGACGATTTCCCCTCTCCGGAGCCCAAGACGGACTCCAGATCTGCCCTCCAGATGAAGAACAGGTGGTGGCGGCGCCTCCGTATCGCAAACGCGACGAAAACTTCTCTTCTTTATTTTTTCTAGGATGAAAGGGGTCTTATAGAGTTGGAATTGGGGGCGGCAGAGCCATGTGGGCCCCACAAGCCTGCCAACCGCCACCAGGGGGGTGGTGGCGGAGCAAGGGCTTGTGGCCCACTGGTCCACCCCCTGAGGTGGAACTTGGCGGAGATATTTTTCTTATTTTTCAAAACTGCTCCCCGTAAATTTTCAGGACGTTTGGAGAAATTTGATTTCTGCACAAAAACAACACCAAGGCAATTCTGCTGAAAACAACGTCAGTCCAGGTTAGTTCCATTCAAATCATGCAAATTATAGTCCAAAACAAGGGCAAAAGAGTTTGGAAAAGTAGATACGATGGAGACGTATCAACTCCCCCAAGCTTAAAACCTTGCTTGTCCTCAAGCAACTCAGTTGACAAACTGAGAGAGAAAGAAAAACTTTGACAAACTCTGTTTGATCTTGTTATTGCAACTATGTCGAAGTCATAACCAGAATTTCAGCAAGATCACAAGTTAACCACATAAGCAAATGACACAAAGGTCTCACGGTAAACTAATATCAATGGCATAATCATCTAGCGAGCAAATAATAATGAGTTTCAAATACCAACACTTCAATCAAAACAAGCATGAAGCAATATGAATAGGTGTTATCTCGCTAGCTCTTTCTGAGACCGTAAAACATAAATGCAGAGCACTTTCAAAGATCAAGGGCTCACTAAACATTGTAATTCATAGCAACGAAGATCCAGTCATAGTCATACTCAATATCAATCAAAAGCAAAGCATAAAAATGATAGAGGTGCTCTCTAATTGGTGCTTATATAAGAGGAGGATGACTCGACAGGAAAATAAATAGACAGGCCCTTCGCAAAGGGAAGCATTGATTTGCAGAGGTGCCAGAGCTCAAGCTTTGAAAACAGAGATAATAATTTTGGGTGGCATGCTTTCATTGTCAAAGCAATGACCAAGAGTTCTCAATATCTTCCATGCTACTCATGCTATAGGCGGTTCCCAAACAGAAAAGTAATGTTTTAACTCCCCCACCACCAATCAATCACACTCCATGACTAGACAAATCCTCGAGTACCGTCCATACTAACATCAATCCGGGGGGAGTCTTGTTTTACAGTTATGTTTTCGATTTAAGCGTGGAACTAGGCATTCCAATTACCGACCCCTTTCTCGTGAATGACTGTGAATAAACACATGTCGAGGATAACACTCCTAGCATGGAAGATACCAATAGCCCCCTGTCACCACATGGGCGGTTCGGGCATGCAAAACAGATCATGTCTTGAAGTTTTAGAGAATGGCACATGCAAATTTACTTGGAACGGCAGGTAGATACCGCAAATAGGTAGGTATGGTGGACTCTCATGGAAAAACTTTTGGGTTTATGGAAGTGGATGCACAAGAAGTATTCCGCTTAGTACAAGTGAAGGCTAGCAAAAGACTGGGAAGCGACCAACTAGAGAGCGACAACATTCATCAAGATGCAATGAGTTTTACTAACATTAAATGCAAGCATGAACATGATGTAAATCACCACGAACACGAACACGAACATCATAGAGGCTATGTTGATTTTGTTTCAACTACATGCATGAACATGCGCCAAGTCAAGCCACTTGAAACATTCAAAGAAGAATACCATCCTATCATACTACATCATAGTCATCTCAAAATCTATGTTGGCATTCAAGACAAACCATTATAAGCTCTCAACTAAATAAGCATGGCATCAGAAACTATGATCTCTAAGTTGTCATTGCAAACATGGTTCTCTCACAAAAAATCTAAATCTGGGTCGACAAGCTAGTCATATTTACAAAAACAAAATAGATAGAGTTCATACCAGCTTTTCAGTCTCAGTCACTTCATCATATATCATCATTGTTGCCTTTCATTTGCACGATCGAACGATGAAAACGATAATAAGCGCATTGGACTAAGCTGAATCTGCAGGCAAACACAAAGGAGAAGACAAAGTAATATGGCTCTTTGAAAGCTAAATAGGTAAGCATATAAGAACCACTAAGCATTGTAACCAATATCTTCTACCTTGACACAAAGAAAAAGAAAACTATTTACACAGGAAAGCTCCCAACAAGCAAAATAAGAAAGAAAAATATTTTTGGATTTTCTCAAAAGGACACAAAACAAGAAAACAAGAAAACGAAAAGAAACTAGCATGGATAATACAGTGGCAAAGTATAAACACCGGCTAACAAAGTGAAAGCATAAGCTGAATGTAAAGTCGGTGAGAACACGTACTCCCCCAAGCTTAGGCTTTTGGCCTAGCTTGGTCTACTCCCAAGGTGGGAAATAACCAGCTCCACGATACTCCGGAGCAGACTATGGATGCCACTGTTGTGTGAGCTCCTCTAGCTCCCATTGATAAACTGGCATCTGGTACTCGACTGGCGGCTCGGGCACGGGCGCCTATGGTTGGGCCAAGCCCCAATATGTGTAGATGTCCGCGGGCATAATAGTGTACATGCCTGCATGAAGATCAAACAAAGAAGGAGCAGGCAAAGTAATAGTCTCTCGAGTACCCTGACTAAACGCCAGGTTATAAATCATCCGTCTACTAGCATCTCTATCCAGAAAATCATGGCGAACCATGCTATCACAATCCAGATATCTCTCAGGGAGAAGCATCTCTCCTTCCTCTCCGAGTCTAATGGGTATCTCAAAGTGTCTGGCAAGACGGGTAGCATAGATACCTCCATAGACAATACCTTTAGAACGGTTCAGGTTCAACCGTTGAGCTACTATAGTGCCCAAGCTATAAGTCTTATCATTATAAAGGCCTTCGCGCAAAACCGCAAGATCTGGAGAACTAAGTGATCCAGCCTCCCCACGGCCAATCAAACATTTTTCCACAAATAGTGAGAAGTACCGAAGCACAAGAAAATGTATGCTAGCAATTCTAGCGTGAAACACTCCTCTCTCCTCTCCAACAACAATAGACCCAATGAAATCCTCCAAGTCCCGTGGACGAGGGTCACGGATATCCCCAACATAAGGTAATTTGCATACATTGCAAAAATCCTGCAGCGTCATGCACTGGGGGACATCGTATATCATGAACTCAACCATGGGAGGATTCTTCCTCGGATAAAAGTTGAAGCTTTGAACGAAAATATTGGTGAGGAGGAGATATTGTGGGAACTTATCTTCAACGAACGCAGTAAGACCTGCGTTCTCCACCAAGTAATAAAAGTCTTCATAAAGTCCGACGGCGCGCAAAAAATCATCACTTGGCCACTCGCACGCTGGAACTTCTGTGACTCGAGGGACTACGTACTTGGGGTGGTTCTTCTCATCCTCCTTGTGGTTACGGCTTGAAGAGCCTCTCAGGAACCTCCTCATCTTTTCCTTTTTCTAGCTCTGAAAAATTCTGAAATTTTTAGACACTTCGAAAGAAAAGTGAATAAGGATTAACCCAACTTGTAGCAACTACTCCTAATAGTGCCTAGAGACCGTATCACGCGCTAAAACTACTTGGGACCAGCTAAAATCAACTTTTCAAGCTCAAGAACAGGGTCACCAAGGTAGCAAGAATTCGCGAAGGATAAAGCACTAGAGCAAAAACTAATTGGACCAATGGAGGAGTCACTTACCAATGAGTTATTACCCCAAAACGGTTCGAAGAATGGTGCTTTGAGCAAAGAGATCGAAAATCACAGCCAAATGAGCAAGAACACGGGTTTGAGCTGCGAAACAATTTTTTCTGGAGGTGGAAGAAGAGGCTGAGAGCTGTAATGAGTGGAGGGGGTACCTGTGGGCCCCACAAGCTTGCACCCTGCCACTAGGGGGGTAGGTGGCAGGGCTTGTGGCCCACTGGTCTGGCCCCCAGGCCATCTCTCAGGCCCAGAAATTTTCAAAAATTCCAGAAAAAATCATACTAAATTTTTAGGACCATCGGAGAACTTTTATTTTCGAGGTATTTTTCTCCGGGACGCTAAAACAGAAAACAGGAAAAACTAAACTAATTCTATCATTTTCTTCTAAGCAACAGAAATGAAAGCTCAAAACATAGGTATGTGACTCTTTGATTCATCTGTTTCATGGTCATTGAAAGAAATCCGTCTAAGTCCTTATGACAAAACCTTCTCGAATCGCAAGAGAGAACGGAGAATTTTTGAATAGCCACTAAGTCACCTCAATGGGGATATGTATCTCCCCAACAAGCAAATCATACTTCATCTTAACACGAGGAATAGGGCATTCAAAGCTCCCAATGAGAATCGATGAAGTCTTTTCGATAGCATTGATGCAATGTACTGGATATCGTTTCTTCAGAAAGTGCACTGTGTGCTCATTACCGTTGACGTGGAAAGTGACATTGCCTTTGTTGCAATCTATAACAACCCCTGCGGTGTTTAAAAAGGGTCTTCCGAGGATGATAGCCATGGCATCGTCCTCGGGAATATCCAAGATAACAAAGTCTGTTAAGATAATGGTATTAGCAACCACAACAGGCACATCCTCGCAAATGCCGATAGGGAAAGCAGTTGATTTGTCGGCCATTTGCACAGAAATTTCAGTGGGTGTCAACTTATCCAATTCAAGTCTACGATAAAGAGAAAGCGGCATAACACTAACACCGGCCCCAAGGTCACATAAGGCAGTTCTTACGTAGTTTCTTTAATGGAGCAAGGTATAGTGGGCACTCCGGGATCACCAATTTTCTTAGGAGTTCCACCCTTGAAAATGTAATTGGCAAGCATGGTGGAGATCTCAAGATCTGGTATATTTCGTTTATTGGTCACGATATCTTTCATATACTTGGCATACAGACACATTTTGAGCATATCAATTAACCGCATCTGCAGAAAGATGGGTCTTATCATCTCAACGAAGCGCTCAAAATCCTCATCATCTTTTTTCTTGGACGGCTTAGGAGGAAAGGGCATAGGTCTCTGAACCCATGGCTCTCTTTCTTTACCATGCTTCCTAGCAGTAAAGTCATTCTTGTCGTATCTCTTAGGTTGTGGATTATCAGGATTAACCGTAGGTTCAATCTCCACATCCTCATCATGGCTAGGTTGAGCATAATTATGAACATCACTGTCCACATTGTCACCAGGTTCATGTTCATCACCTGATTGTGTTTCTGCATCAGACGCAGAAATATCATTAGGTTCTTTAGGCGTGACAGTATTTGGTGAACTGGCATGTAGGCTTCTATCATCCTTCTTCTTCTCCTTAGGATGACTAGGTGTGTCAGCATTGATTCCTTGAGAATCTTGATCAATTCTCTTAGGATGACCTTCAGGATACAAAGGTTCCTGAGTCATTTTGCCTCCTCTAGTAATGACTCTGATAGAGTTGTCATTTAATTCATTGAGCAAGTCATTCTGAGCTTTAAGTACTTGTTCTACCTGAGTAGTAATCATAGAGGCATGTTTACTCTGAAGCTTCAGATCATTGACATTTCTGTCTACACAAGCACTTAAATGGCTAAGCATACGAACACTTTGTTCCAAATGTCTGCTAACATAATCATTGAAACTCTGTTGTTTGGCAACAAAGTTGTCAAATTCATCAAAGCATAGGCTAGTAGGTTTATCAAAAGGAATATCACTCTCGTCAAACCTACGTAGAGAATTCACTTCCACTACCTGTATCGGGTTATCGAGACCATGGATCTCTTCGATAGGTGGTAGATTTTTGACATCTTCAGATCTAATGCCTTTCTCTTGCATAGATTTCTTGGCTTCTTGCATATCTTCGGGACTGAGGAATAGAATACCTCTTTTCTTAGGAGTTGGCTTAGGAGGTGGTTCGGGAATAGTCCAAGCATTATCGTTGATCAAGAGGTTATTCAGTAGAGACTCAGCTTGTTCTACAGTTCGTTCCCTAAAAACACAACCGGCACAACTATCTAGGTGGTCTCTAGAGGCATCGGTAAGTCCGTTATAGAGGATATCAAGTATCTCGTTCTTCTTAAGAGGGTGATCAGGCAAAGCATTCTGTAGCTGGATGAGCCTCCCCCAAGCTTGTGAAAGACTCTCTTCTTGGAGTTGAGCAAAGTTGTATATTTCCTGCAAGGCAGCTTGCTTCTTATGGGCAGGGAAATATTTCTCATAGAATTAATAGACCATCTCCTGGGGACTATGCACACATCCAGGAGCAAGAGAGGTGAACCAGACTTTAGCGTCATCCTTTAGAGAGAAAGGAAACAACTTAAGGATATAGTAGTGACGGATCTTCTCATCATTAGTGAAAAGGTTGGCTATTTCGGATAGTTTGGCAAGATGGGATATGACCGTCTCAGACTCATAACCGTGAAAAGGATCAGATTCGACTAGAGAGATTATCTCAGGATCGACAGAGAATTCATAATCCTTATCGGTGACAAAGATAGGCGAAGTGGCAAACTTCGGGTCATTTTTCATCCTAGCTTCCTGAGATTTTTCCTTCCACTTGAGAAGTAATTTCTCAGCGTCATAGGCATCCTTACACGCAAGAAAATCCTCAGCTATCTCTCCCTCCATAATGTAACCCTCAGGTATATCAGGCAATTCATATCTAGGAGAGCTAGATCTAGCAGGAGCAAAAGCAGGTTCTATCTCAATAGTATCGGCAGTATCAGAAGCATCACGAGCATTGGCAGTAACTCTAGCAATATGAGCATCAAGGAACACTCCTAGTGGAACATCAGGCAAAGGAGTATCTATATCAGTATCAAGCATAACATCATCAGGCAAAATAGCATCTCTAGCATCATCAGGCAAAGCAGTATCAAGCATAGCATCTCTAGCAGTATCAAGCATAACATCATCAGGCAAATAGCATCTCTAGCAGTATCAATCATAGCATCTCTAGCAGTATCAGGCATAGTATCAAGCATAGCATCTCTAGCAGTAGCATCATAAGCATCATCAAGCACAAGCGACATATCAAGATTTCTAGCAGGAGGTGATGTTGGAAACTTACTCATATCTGAAGGTGAATCAAGTGCAGAGCTAGATGGCAATTCCTTACCTCCCCTCGTAGTTGAGGGCAAGCCTTTGGTCTTCGGATCCTTCAGATTCTTCATAGTGATCAACAGATATAAATTCCAAGTGACTCAGAGAATATAGCAATACCTCCCCGGCAACGGCGCCAGAAAAATGCTGATTGCAATCTCTAGCGATGGCTAGACGAATGCTGATGACAACAGACCTTCCCCGGCAACGGCGCCAGAAAAATGATGATTGCAATCTCTGGTGATGGCTAGACGAATGCTGATGACAACAAACCTTCCCCTGCAACGGCACCAGAAGAATGCTACTAGCACTCCCCAGCAATGAAACTAGAAGAATGTTGTTGACGGCCCACCAGCGCGTGGGTTCGCAACAGTTTTCGAGGGTAGAGTATTCAACTCAAATTTGTTGATTCGCACGACGGGAGGTGAGATAATACTCTCAAGTATTAGCAGCTGAATTTGTCAGATTCAACCACACGTGAAAGATTAGTATCTGCAAGCAAAGTAGTAACAGCAAAGTAGCGAGTAACGGAGTGGCAAGGAACAACAGTAGTGACAACAGTAGAAAGCGACAGTAGTAGCAACAGTAGCAGCAGAGCAAGACAAGTAACAATAGTAGCAACAGTAGTAGCAGCAGCAGAGCAAGCCAAGTAACAGCAGTGGCAACACTAGTAGCAGCAACAGAGCAAGACAAGTAATAGCAGCAACAACAGTAGTAAAAGCAGCAGTAGGACAAACTCGTAGGCAATGGGTCGGTGATTTGTTTGGATTATATTCATCATGCAACAGCTATAACACGGAGAGATATGTGGCTAGCTCCCGTTCGTCAATGTGATGTAGGCATGCATCTCGTGTGTCGTCATACGTGCTTAGGGAAAAGAACTTGCATGACATCTATTGTCCATCCCTCCCGTGGCAGCGGGGTCCAAAAGGAAACTACGGGATATTAAGGTTCTCCTTTTAATAACGAACCAGACCAACGCATTAGCACTTGGTGAACACATGAACTCCTCAAACTATGGTCATCACCGGGAGTGGTTCCGGTTATTGTCACTCCGTGGTTGCCGGATCATAACACATAGTAGGTAACTACAACTTGCAAGATCGGATCTAAAACACACATATATTGGTGACACCATAATAATTTCAGATCTGAAATCATGGCACTCGGGCCCTAGTGACAAGCATTAAGCATGGCAAAGTAGCAGCAACTTCAATCTCAGAACATAGTGGATACTAGGGATCAATCCCCATCAAAACTAACTCGATTACATGATAGATCTCATCCTACTCCTCAGCGCCCAGCGAGCCTACGAATAGATTACTCACGAACGACGAAGAGCTTCATGGAATTGGAGAGCGAAGAAGGTTGATGATGACGATTTCCCCTCTCCGGAGCCCAAGACGGACTCCAGATCTGCCCTCCAGATGAAGAACAGGTGGTGGCGGCGCCACCGTATCGAAAACTTCTCTTCTTTATTTTTTAGGACGAAAGGGATCTTATAGAGCTGGAATTGGGGGCGGCAAAGCCGTGTGGGCCCCACAAGCCTACCCATCGCCACCAAGGGGGGTGGTGGCGGAGCAAGGGCTTGTGGCCCACTGGCCCACCCCCTGAGGTGGAACTTGGCGCAGATATTTTTATTATTTTCCAAAACTGCTCCCCGTAAATTTTCAGGACGTTTGGAGAACTTTGATTTCTGCACAAAAATAACACCAAGGCAATTCTGCTGAAAACAACGTCAGTCCAGGTTAGTTCCATTCAAATCATGCAAATTATAGTCCAATACAAGGGCAAAAGAGTTTGGAAAAGTAGATACGATGGAGACGTATCAGGAGTACATGTTTCTCACCGACTTTTTATTCATGCTCACGCTTTCACTTTGATAGTCGGTGTTCACACCTTGCCACTGTATCATCCATGCTAGTTTATTTCTTTTTCTCGCTTTCTTCTTGTGTGTTTGTTTAGTTTGAGAAAAACAAAAAAAAAATTAGTTGTAAGTTTACTTCCCAGCTTGCTTAGTGGCGTTTAAAAAGAAAACCCAAAAAGATTTCCCGTTCTTCTTTTGCTTGTTGGGAGCTTTCCCGTGTAAATAGTTTTCTTTTTCTTTGGGTCAAGGTAGAAGACCATGGTTAAAATGTTTAGTGGCTCTCACATGCATATCTGTTTATCCGTCATAGAGCCATATTACTTTGTCTTCTCCTCTGTGTTTGCTTGCAGATTCCAGCTTAGTCCAATGCATGAACACTCTCATTATTATTCACATCATTCGGTCATGCAATAATGACGATATATGATGAAGTGACTGAGCCTGGAAAAGCTGGTATGAACTCGACCTATTTTGTTTTTGTAAATATGACTAGCTCATCATTCCTAATTCAGCTTTGTTATGAGGGAAACATGTTTGCAATGACAACTTAGAGATCATAGTTTCTGATGCCATGCTTAATTAGCTAGGAGCTTATAATGGTTTGTCTTGGATGCCAACATGAATTTCAAGATGATTATGATGTGTTATGATAGGATGGTAGCCTCCTTTGAATGATTCAAGTGGCTTGACTTGGCGCATGTTTACGCATGTAGTTAAAACAAAATCAACATAGCCTCTATGATATTCATGTTCATGGTGATTTATGTCCTACTCATGCTTGCACTCAATGTTGGTTAATTTCAATGCATATTGATGACTGTTGTCGCTCTCTAGTTGGTCGCTTCCCAGTATTTTGCTAGCCTTCACTTGTTCTAAGCGGGAATACTGCTTGTGCATCCACTTCCATAAACCAAAGTTGTTCCATATTAGTCCACCATACCTACCTATATGCGGTATCTACCTGTCGTTCCAAGTAAATTTGCATGTGCCACTCTCTAAGCCTTCAAGTAATAATCTGTTTTGTATGCCCGAACCGCTAATGTGGTGACAAGGGGCGGTCAATATCTTCCATGCTAGGCGTTTTATCCTTGATACGTGTTTATTCACTGTCACTCACGAGAAAGGGGTCGGTAATTGGAATGCCCAGTTCCATGCTCAAATCAAAAAGATAATTGCAAACAAAACACCCCCTGTATTGTTGTTGGTATGGACGGCACCCGAGGATTCAGCTAGTCGTGGATTGTGATTGATCGGTGGTGGGGGAGTCAAAACTTTACTTTTCTGTTTGGGAACCGCCTATAATTTGTGTAGCATGGAAGATGGTGAAAACTCTTGGTCATCGCGTTGACAATGAAAGCATGCCACCCAAAATAATTCATCTCTGTCTTCAAAGCTAGAACTCTGGCACCTCTGCAAATCAATGCTTCCCTCTGTGAAGGGCCTATCTATTTATGTTTCTGTTGAGTCATCCTCTCCTTATAAAGGCACCAATTAGAGAGCACCTCCGTCCTTTTTATGCTTTGCTATTAATTGTTATTGAGTATGACTGTGACTGGATCTTCTTTGCCATGAATTACAATGTTCACTTAGTCCTTGGTCTTTGAAGGTGCTGTGCATTTATGTTTTGCGGTCTCAGAAAGAGCTAGTGAGATACCATCTGTTCATATTGCTTCATGATTGTTTTAATTGAAGTGTTGACGTTTGAAACTTATTATTATTGCTCACTAGTTGATTTTGCCATTGATATCAGTTCACCATGAGACCTAAATGTCATTGCTTATGTGGTTAGCTTATGATCTTGCTGAAAATCTGAATATGAGTTAGACATAATTACAACAACAAGATCAAACACATTTCATAAAAGTTTTTCTTTTGCCTCTTTTAGTTTGTCAACTGAATTGCTTGAGGACAAGCAAGGCTTTAAGCTTGGGGGAGTTGATACGTCTCCATCGTATCTACTTTTCCAAACTCTTTTGCCCTTGTTTTGGACTCTAATTTGCATGATTTGAATGGAACTAACCCGGACTAATGCTATTTTCAGCAGAATTGCCATGGTGTTGTTTTTTGCGCAGAAATAAAAGTTCTCGGAATGACGTGGAAATTTACGAGGATTTTTTGTGGAATATACAAAAAATACTGGCGCAAGAATTACCTCGAGGGACGGAGCCATGAGCCCACAAGCCCAGGAGGCGCGGGCCCCCTGGCCGCGCCTGGCAGGCTTGTGAGGACCTCGTGGCTCCGCCACCTCCAACTCCAGCTCTATATAGTCTCTCTCGCCCAGAAAAAATTAGGAGAGAAGAGTTCATCGCGTTTTACGACACACAGCCGCCGCCACCACCTGTTCTTCCTTTGGAGGGCAGATCCGGAGTCCGTTCTGGGCTCCGGAGAGGGGAGATCGACGCCGTCGTCATCATCAACCATCCTTCATCGCCAATGCCATGATGCTCTTCACCGTTCGTGAGTAATCTCATCGTAGGCTTGCTGGACGGTGATGGGTTGGATGAGATCTATCATGTAATCGAGTTAGTTTTGATGGGGATTGATCCCTAGTATCCACTATGTTCTGAGATTGATGTTGCTACTACTTTGCCATGCTTAATGCTTGTCACTAGGGCCTGAGTGCCATGATTTCAGATCTGAACCTATTATGTTTTCATCAATATATGTGTGTTCTTGATCCTATCTTGCAAGTTGTAGTCACCTACTATGTGTTATGACCTCGCACCCCGGAGTGACAATAGCCGGAACCACTCCCGGAGATGGCCATAGTATGAGGAGTTCATGTATTCACTAAGTGCTAATGCTTTGTTCCGGTTCTCTAATTAAAGGAGACCTTAATATCCCTTAGTTTCCATTAGGACCCCGCTGCCACGGGAGGGATGGACAATAGATGTCATGCAAGTTCTTTTCCATAAGCACGTATGACTATATACAGAATACATGCCTACATTACATTGACGAACCAAAGCTAGTTACATATCTCCCCATGTTATAACTGTTACATGATGAATGTCATCTGACATAATTATCCATCACCGATCCAATGCCTACGAGCTTTTCCTACCGGTCCTTGCTAAGTTACTTTACCGCTACTGTTGTCACTACTGCTACTGTTACCGCTGCTACCATTACTATCACACTACTTTGCTACTGAAACTTTGCTGCAAATACTAAGTCTTTTAGGTGTGGTTGAATTGACAACTCAACTGCTAATACTCGAGAATATTCTTTGGCTTCCCCTTGTGTCGAATCAACAAATTTGGGTTGAATACTCTACCCTCGAAAACTGTTGCGATCCCCTATACTTATGGGTTATCAAAGACTAGTTGATTGCTGCCCCATACTCACTATGGATGAGCCACTCTTTAGCATATCTTCACAAGTCCATTGCCCACCACAATGGACGGCAAGCTTCAAGCATGATATTTTCGTGATGCTCCACTTGAACTTGCACACTGCAATCTTGATGCTGATCACCACTTAACGTCATCCTCCATGGGTTGTATGAGATCTTCCTCTTGATGCAAGCCCATGGAAACACACCTAACCACACATAGAACTCTCACAAAGACCATGGGTTAGTACACAAAGCGTAATGGATAATGCTTACCATGCCACGAGATCACTTGATCCCTCTCGGTACATCTTGTACGCTTTGTGTGTTGATCAACTTGATTCACTCTTTGACTTAGTCTTGATCAACCATGTGTCTTTATGGCCAATCTTTGGATAAAACCTTGAGTACCACCTTGGTCATCATATAAACTCCTTGAAACCAACATATGGACTTCAAGAAGTGCCTATGGACAAATCCTTTGAATATAACTCAATGCAACCATTAGTCCATAGGGATTGTCATCAATTACCAAAACCACATGTGGAGAAATATGCTCTAACACTCACCTTTAATATGCTGATGATACTATTATCATGGTTAAGCTGAATGATATGTGCTTAGCTAATCTAAAGTTACTCTTGCTCTATCTTGAGGCCCTCATAGGGCTGATAGTAACTTCTCTAAGAGTGGCCCCCCGGTCATTAGGGTGACCGAGGATGAGGCCTTGAGAGTCGCGCGGTTGCTGAATTGCCAGATGGGGTCCTTCAAATATCTTGGGTTGCCTATCACTTCGTTTAAGCTTCGCGCCAAAGTCTTCGTGCGTGTGGTGGCCAATGTTGGCAATTGGGTCATGCCCTCGCATGGTAGATATAACACTAATGCTGGCAAAGTTTGTCTCGCCAATACATGCCTTACTTCCTTGCCTATGTTCACTATGGGTTTTACCGCCTCACCGAGGGTACGCATGCATGCTTCGGCAAGCATAGGGATGGCTTCTACTGGAACTCTGCTAGTGATCGTCGTAAACATCGCCTAGTTAAATGGAAACATATCTGCCGCCCTAAGTCCTATGGTAGGCTGGGCATTTTGAACACTTCCGCCATGAATAAATGTTCCATCATTAAGTGGTGGTGGAAGATCCTTACCTTGGGTCCGGGCTCTCTATGATATTCCTTGTTAAAAGGTGAATACTTTCCAAATTACAACCCTATGTTTGCCTCGGCCTAGGGTGGCTCTCAGTTCTGTCATGATCTTGTTGAAGTACGTGAAGATTTTAGATATCATGTCAACTTTGTGGTGGGCAATGGGTCCTCCATCCCATTTTTGCTCCACTAGTGGTGTGGCTATTCAACTTTAGCGGTAGCCTTCCCTTCTTTGTTTCCGCATTGTTCGTCTCCGGAAATATCAACTTTGAACTCTCTCACGTGGGTTGGGATTTGGGTTTCAGGAGAACCCTCTTTGTTGAAGAGCTGGGACAATGCCATCTTCTGGCTGTCTGTTTCCTATTCTCTCGGGGGAGGATGATTCTGTTGTTTGGCCTCATGCCTCTTTTGGGCTGATTTTCTGTCAAGTCTCTTTATTTACGTCTGATCTTCGGGGGGCCCACGAATAAGTTCAAATATGTTTGGCTCGCTAGGGTGCCATCCAAGATCAAAATCTTCATGTGACAAGCCATCAGAGGACGGTTGACAACGACTGATCACATCCTAAACGTAATGGATCTGGTCCGATCGGTGTGCCCTGTGCATTGACCTTGAGAACTCGGATGACATCTTCTCTGGTTGTGCTCTCACTAAACCTATGTGGACTTGTATTCGTGATTGGATGGGAGTGTCTTGGGCTTCGGCCTATTGCTTCGAGCTTGTCGGGAAAAAGTAAGCGTATTTTCTGGATGGGTTTCTCGGCGTTATGTTAGGTGTCATGGTCTACTAGAAACAAATTCACTATCGAACATATTTTCCCTAACAGGCCGAAGGCTAAATACTTGTTCAAATTGTTGATCTTCTTGTACTAATGAAAATTATTGACCAAGGACGCTGACTCGCTGCACCGAAGGAGCTAATCTCAAGGATTCGTTCGTGTGCCTCTTCCTTGATGAAGGAGAAGGATGGCACTTGATGTGGCGTTGCGGTAGTTTGCTCTAGCCCTTGTAGGTTAATGGCATGCTTGCCGTTATTTTGGCATTTCTGCCAATGTAATATCTTGTTAGTGCTGATATTGTCTTGTTGATGCCGATACTTGATTGCTGATGTGGCTACTCTGTCTCGTGGCTTTATTTATAAAGTCGAATTTATGCTTTTTCTTCAAAAACATTAGGCTATATTTTAAGTTAGTAAAATGTCCTTTATTAAAAAAATTACAAGTTTCTTACCTCCAACCAAAATATTTACAGTACTTGTTACTAACAAATTAAGTTCACTCAATACTAAAGAAAAGAAAATTGTTTTCGCAAGCATGCAGCGGAGACGAGGAAGCAGTGATCTCTGGGGACAGAACAGTCCATTCTCCGGCCCCACCCAATGCCATTGCTGCCATTGCCATTTGCCACCCCCCACGGCCACCAGCTTTTAAAGCTAAACTAACTCCATTACTCCTCGCTTTGGAGTAGTCGCAAAGTGAGCCTTGTCCCGGGAACCACACACAGAACCTGAATCACGCAGATGTCTGCTTGATTGCCTCTCCCATTTACGCCCCGTGCGGCGACTGCGATCTTGGGCGCTTCCGGCCTGCCTCCCCTGGAGCGGTTCTTGCGGCCCTCCCCCAGGAAATTCGGCGGAGCGGTTGATATCCCTGGCCACAGGTAATCTCCTCCATTTCTATCCCATTTGCTCCCGTTTCTGTATGCAGCTCTTCTCTCGGAATGCGGATCTTGCATTGATGATATTGTGCGCCTCTCTCGCTTTACTAGTGTATTCAGCCTATGCTTCAAATAAAATCCAGCTTTATCATAGATTTGCCGTGCATATTCAGCTCTACACGCAGTTCATATTCTCGCCATTCTCTTGAATTTACAGAGTATTTTTTGTCTCCACATCTTATTTTTTTTGGTACAGCAAAAGCAACGGTTTGCACAAGGGCGACTGTTCAGCAGTTTCTTTATTTATTCTCTGATTGACTGCCTTCATGTGCAAATTCCTTAAAAAAGTCCAACTTTGGTTTTATTTTTCCGCTGCCATTCATGTGGGTTTCTCCACTGCAACCTGATAAGATTCCGGCCTCACTAGTGCTTGTTCCCATGGTCTCCCTACACCCCATCCCTCCTTGCCTCAACAATTATTCCCACTGTCCCCTCACCCCAAGGTGCTGCCCCGTGCTTTGCAGGTGCCGTTTGTGTGGTGTGATCCAGCTTTGGAGGAGTTCTTGGATTCCTGGCATTGTGCTTTCTTGGACCCAGAGCTAGCTTGGCAAGATTTGTTGATATAGTTTGCCAATCTAGAGAGAGTGTGTGTGAGAGAGAGAGATCCTACTGAATTGGTTTCTTGGCCTTGGCAATGCCATGGAGAAAGAGGAACACCAAGACCTAGATCTTCAGAGTTAATCATTGCTTTATAGTTTAGGGATCTTGTCACTTGGTGCTTCTTGGTTCTGATCTGTGCTGATTGGATTGGAGACAAGGAGAAAACAGTGAGGGGATTCAGGTTATTCTCAGTGTGTGAAGATGAAGTATATGAAGCTTGGAGCAAAGCCAGATGTCTTTCAGACAGAGGGGAATATCAGGTGAACTAATGCATACCGTTTGACTTGTCAATCTTGCTTAATTTTTTCTATTGATTTGATCACTTGTGGTCTAGCTTCTGTTTTCAGTCTATAATCCATAAGTTGTAGTTGATCCATTTGTGTACGTAAAAGTGGCTGCACGCTCATATTCCAGATTAAACTTTACTGCCATCCTTCGTTCTCCCTATTTGTCCAAAGTTAGCAGGGATCTACTTCTCTTATTTGTGTAGATGAGTTAATTTGAGATAGCCCTGTTTTCTATTATTATTAAATACAAACATAACAGGTACATGTTCTAAAAAAGAATATGGTCCAAAACAAAAATTACAGACCTTGGGGTAAAAGATACCAAAAACTAATATCTAATTAAAGGTTTTAACGCGACAGAAACCAACTTAACTTGATGATGTTTCTCTGTAATCTATGTTGAGTTGCGATTGTTACTTTGTTAGTGAACTTCAAAATCGTCTACTGCAAGATAGCAACTCTTGAAGTTTATCTTACAAACATTCTGAGTACTTAGCTGCAAACTGAAATTAGAAGTATGATATGGGTTTTGTTAGGGAAATTCTTGTACTACACATGTCAATAAAGTTTGAATGCTTGATCTTATTAAAGCTATACTAACCATATTATTTTCGTAGTTTGTAGCAACGGTATATCAAGTAACTAGGTCTACTCTAAATTCCAAAACATTTGCAGTGAAGTGTGTACTGTTATTATTGTTCATTTGACAATGATTGGCACCAAAAAGTTATGTGTGAAAAGGAGTGCTGTTTGTGTTAAGCAGTGGGTTTTCATGATCACGCTCAAAAGGCTCTCAATACAATTGATCTCCTTTATAGATACATCTTCTCTGATTGTTTGCCAGTGGCATGCATCTCTTCTTAAGTTTTCCATATACTTCAGATTCGTAGCATGTGCCGATTTCCTCATACATATTTTTTCTAGCATGTTCAGTGTTCATGGGTTGGTGGTGGTGTGGTCCATTTTGAAAATGAAGTTCCATTTGTTGTCAGATCATTTTCCTTGGACCACTTAGTAGTCTGATTAGTTATACCTTTCATATACACATGGCTACCTTTCATGAATTTGCTTTCTTCACTTTATATCTTTGCCCTTGGTACTTTATGTAGGCTATCACTCTGTCATTCCTTTTCTTACTCTTAGCCAGTTCAGCGGGTGGATGAGTTTGTTATGTCATTTCATGTTATAGTTCAGATTCTAGGGATCTTTGCTTTATGTCTCATTCTTTTTTCCGCAAGACTTTTTTTTCCTCCGCCGTGTGTGATCATTTTTACTCGCAATTATTGCGGTCCCAGTTCTCTGAACCAACATGGTCCTAAGACAACCTATGAATTAGTTTATCATTCATTCTCATTATTATTAACTCCATTACTATTTGTGATGTGGATTTGCACGAGACTTCATTGTGCAACATATCTATTTGTCTTAAAAGTTACTGGATACTCAATTTGACAAATAATCGACACATTTCAGTATCAGAAAATCTTCAAGATGCTCATGCCTTGAAAATATACTGATGATGTTTGCCTATGATGATGTCAAAGGTGTCACTAAAAATATGCATGCAAACACTTTAAATACTGAGCATTTTTATTCTATTTTTATCTCCAAAATTGTAATCATTTTGCAGCCTTTCGTGTTGTATGATGTACACTTCTATGTCATGTCATGTCTCAGTTTGCACTAGATTTATATGATGGTAATGTTGGAATGTCTTTTGTAGGTTTGTGGCAACTGAACTAGCGACAGATATTGTTATCACTGTAGGAGATGTCAAGTTTTATCTTCACAAGGTACAACTTCACTTTTCTTTTTGATCATGTGTTCAAATGTCCCTTCACCCTATTTTTGCTTCAAATCTGCATTTTCAAGTCCTTTTAATCATACATTTTTATATGTCAATTAGAAGAGATAGAGTATATATGATATCATTTTTATACCGTTTTATAAACCCTTACATCGATTGAAGTTAAAGCTTTTGGCATAAGTTTTTTTTACATATAATCCAGTAGAGTTGGTGACAACTGATCCATATCCATTGCAATGGTTAAAGAGTAGTACTGACATTCTTGTTCAAATTGTGTGCAGTTTCCACTTTTGTCCAAGAGTTCCCGGTTGCAAACATTGGTTGCTTCCACAGACGAGGAAGGCAACGATGAAGTAGACATTTCTGACATCCCTGGTGGACCTTCATCATTTGAAATCTGTGCAAAGTTCTGCTATGGTATGACCGTCACGCTGAACGCGTACAACGTCCTCGCGGCCCGCTGCGCGGCTGAGTTTCTCGAAATGTTCGAGACGATCGACAAAGGGAACCTCATCTACAAGATTGATGTGTTCCTCTCCTCAAGCATATTCCGCACCTGGAAGGACTCGATCATCGTGTTGCAGACAACAAAGTCACTCCTTCCCTGGTCAGAGAACCTGAAGGTGATCAACCACTGCGTGGATTCCATCGCGGCCAAGGCTTCCATCGACCCATCGGAGGTCGACTGGTCATACACATACAACCGGAAGAAGCTGCCATCGGAGAGCGACCCCGACTCGCACTGGAACGGCGTGAGGAAGCAGCTGACGGTGCCCAGAGACTGGTGGGTGGAGGACATCTGCGACCTCGAGATGAGCTTGTACAAGAAGGTGATCCTGGCCATCAAGGCCAAGGGCAGAACTGCCGGCGCGGTGGTCGGAGAAGCGCTGCGAGCCTACGCGTACCGGAGGCTGTTCAGCACCTTGGACAGTGCTGCAAGCAATGGGCTTGACTGCACACGGCACCGTGCAGCCCTTGACACCATCATTTCTCTGCTGCCACCTGAAAGGGGCTCGGTCTCCTGTGGCTTCCTGCTGAAGTTGGTGAGAGCGGCGTGCTTACTGGGGTCAGACGAGGCCTTGCGGGGCGACCTGATCAAGAGGATCGGCTCGCAGCTGGACAGAGCTTCAGTCTCTGATCTTCTCATACCCGCGAGCTCCGACGAGAACGCTCTGTACAATGTTGACCTTGTGTCGTCGATACTGGATGAGTTCATGGTGCAGCGCAACGCCGATGAAGAAGCGTTGGAGGACGGTGAGAGCTACCCGGCCTCTTTGGTCTCCGGCGGTGAGTCGGAGCTCGCGTTGGTGAGGCTGATCGACGGGTATCTGGCCGAGATCGGCAAAGACCCCAATCTCCCTCTCCAAAAGTTCATCGCCATCGCTGAAATGGCGCCCCTCGCAGCTCGGTCGACCCACGATGGGCTGTACCGCGCCATTGACATGTATCTCAAGGTACGTAGTTCATTCTTGCATGCCATTTATCAAAAAAAAAAAACACGTACTCCCTTCGTATCTAAATAATTGCAGTTGGAGAAAACTAGTAGTAGTACTTCTTGATTTTACACATTGGATCCGATCATGTTCATGTGTTTGTTTATTGGAGCTCAGTCAGAACTTTGAACTGAAATAATGTGTCATGTGCAGGAGCATCCGAGCCTATCCAAGAGCGAGAAGAAGAGGCTGTGCGGGCTCATGGACTGCAAGAAGCTGACCGCGGAGGCGAGCTCCCACGCGGTGCAGAACGAGCGCCTCCCTCTGCGCTTGGTCGTGCAGGTCCTCTTCTTCGAGCAGCTCCGAGCATCGGCGGCGGCCGACGCGGCAGCGTCTGATCAGCACCCGTCCTCGGCCCTGCGCTCCCTCCTTCCCAGAGAGAACGGCAACTCGTACGGCAGCTCCAGGTCGGCCGCCACGACCGCGACGACCACCGAGGATGACCAGTGGGGTGGTGGCGGTGGCGGGGCGCCGGCGTCCGGCGACACCAGCTCCTTCCGGTCCATGAGCGGCCTGGGCAACAACAAGAGCGGAGGTGACGGCGGCAAGAACGGCGGCGGCAAGGCGGCAGCCAAGGGGCCGCTACAGATGCCGAGGAAGATGCTGAGCAAGCTGTGGTCCAGCAAGGCGAGCAGCGGGGAGAACAGCGGCGGCTCCGACACGTCGGAGAGCCCCGGTTCCGTCAACCTCGACGCTGAGACCAAGTCCACGCATTCACGGAACACCAGGCATTCCGTCTCCTAGGCTGCCTTGGCGTTCTTCCCTTTCTTCTTTCTTCCATCGGGGTGCGCGAGCCATGGAGGTCTCGATCGCTGCTGAATTTGTGTGGTTTCACCTGATAAGGATGATCATCCTGAAAGTTAGTGTATCGTTTGGTTGATTTTTGGTGTCTCTAGAAATAAAATCTGGTTTTGGGTTGCACTGGATCCAAAATGGTAGCTCTGTGTTTCTAACATCACTTTCGCGGTACTGTGGTTGGAATTTTGGCTATCTTAGAGCAACTCTGACGCGTCGACCGGACAAAAAAAATCGGTCCAACGCATTGACCCAAACGGATGTGCGTTTGCTTTCATCCGTCTACCGATCCAATCCCGGCTCATTTTTTGCTTTCATCCTTCTGTCGATCCAATTCCGGCTCATTTTTTTAGCTTGATTTGTGTCAAGACGAACGCGCGCGGCATGCTTCTACTCGTTCCTTGACCCGTTAGTCGATGACACATTGGCCATCCTCTCCCACCCCATATCGACAGCAAACCCCTGCTCGCCTCCGCCGCGTCGTTGTCGCCGTCCATTTACCGGTGCCGACACACCTTTTCCAACGTCACCACCTCGCCGTCGCCATCGTCTCGCCGTCGGGACTTCTCCATGTTGGGGAACGTCGCAAGGGAAACAAAAAATTTCCTACGCGCACGAAGACCTATCATGGTGATGTCCATCTACGAGAGGGGATGAGTGATCTACGTACCCTTGTAGATCGTACAGCAGAAGCGTTAGAGAACGCGGTTGATGTAGTGGAACGTCCTCACGTCCCTCGATCCGCCCCGCGAACAATCCCGCGATGAGTCCCACGATCTAGTACCGAACGGACGGCACCTCCGCGTTCAGCACACGTACAGCTCGACGATGATCTCGGCCTTCTTGATCCAGCAAGAGAGACGGAGAGGTAGAAGAGTTCTCCGGCAGCGTGACGGCGCTCCGGAGGTTGGTGATGATCTCGTCTCAGCAGGGCTCCGCCCGAGCTCCGCAGAAACGCGATCTAGAGGAAAAACTATGGAGGTATGTGGTCGGGCTGCCGTGGCAAAAAGTTGTCTCAAATCAGCCCTAATACCTTAGTATATATAGGATGGAGGGGGAGGGAAGAGGCAGCCTCAAACCCTCAAGGGTTGGCCGAAATTGGAGGTGGAGGAGTCCTACTCCAATCCTACTTGGAGTAGGATTCCACCTTCCCACTTGGAAACTCTTTCCACCTTGTGTTTTTTCCTTCTCAAACCTTATGGGCCTTAGTGGGAACTTATTCCAGCCCACTAGGGGCTGGTTTATCTCTTCCCATAGCCCATGAGACCCCTTGGGGCGTGACACCCCTCCCGATGGTCCCCGGCACCCCTCCCGGCACTCCCGGTACATTACCGATGAGCCCGAAACTTTTCCGGTAATGCACGAAAACCTTCCGGTAACCAAATGAGGTCATCCTATATATCAATCTTCGTTTCCGGACCATTCCGGAAACCCTCGTGACGTCCGTGATCTCATCCGGGACTCCGAACAACATTCGGTAACCAACCATATAACTCAAATACGCATAAAACAACGTCGAACCTTAAGTGTGCAGACCCTGCGGGTTCGAGAACTATGTAGACATGACCCGAGAGACTCCTCGGTCAATATCCAATAGCGGGACCTGGATGCCCATATTGGATCCTACATATTCTACGAAGATCTTATCGTTTGAACCTCAGTGCCAAGGATTCATATAATCCCGTATGTCATTCCCTTTGTCCTTCGGTATGTTACTTGCCCGAGATTCGATCGTCAGTATCCGCATACCTATTTCAATCTCGTTTACCGACAAGTCTCTTTACTCGTTCCGTAATACAAGATCCCGCAACTTACACTAAGTTACATTGCTTGCAAGGCTTGTGTGTGATGTTGTATTACCGAGTGGGCCCCGAGATACCTCTCCGTCACACGGAGTGACAAATCCCAGTCTCGATCCATACTAACTCAACGAACACCTTCGGAGATACCTGTAGAGCATCTTTATAGTCACCCAGTTACGTTGCGACGTTTGATACACACAGAGCATTCCTCCGGTGTCCGTGAGTTATATGATCTCATGGTCATAGGAACAAATACTTGACACGCAGAAAACAGTAGCAACAAAATGACACGATCAACATGCTACGTCTATTAGTTTGGGTCTAGTCCATCACATGATTCTCCTAATGATGTGATCCCGTTATCAAGTGACAACACTTGCCTATGGCCAGGAAACCTTGACCATCTTTGATCAACGAGCTAGTCAACTAGAGGCTTACTAGGGACAGTGTTTTGTCTATGTATCCACACAAGTATTGTGTTTCCAATCAATACAATTATAGCATGGATAATAAACGATTATCATGAACAAAGAAATATAATAATAACTAATTTATTATTGCCTCTAGGGCATATTTCCAACAGTCTCCCACTTGCACTAGAGTCAATAATCTAGTTCACATCACCATGTGATTCCAATGAATCCAACACCCATATAGTTATGGGGTCTGATCACGTCTTGCTCGTGAGAGAGGTTTTAGTCAATGGTTCTGAAACTTTCAGATCCGTGCGTCCTTTACAAATCTTTATGTCATCTTATAGATGCTGCTACTACGTGCTATTCGGAAATGCTCCAAATATCTACTCTACTATACGAATCCGTTTCACTACTCATAGTTATTCGGATTAGTGTCAAAGCTTGCATCGACGTAACCTTTTACGACAAACTCTTTAACCACCTCCATAATCGAGAAAAATCCCTTAGTCCATTAGTTACTAAGGATAAATTTTGACCGCTGCTAGTGATTCAATCATGGATCACTCTCTGTACCTCTCAACATATTTTGAGTCAAGGCACATATCAGGTGCGGTACACAGCATGGCATACTTTTAGATTCTACGGCTAAGGCATAGAAGACGACCTTCGTCTATTCTCTTTATTCTGCCGTGGTCGGGTTTTGAGTCTTACTCAAATTCACACCTTACAACGCAACCAAGAACTCCTTCTTTGCTGATCTATTTTGAACTCCTTCAAAAACTTGTCAAGGCATGCATCTTGTTGAAACTTCCATTAAGCGCTTTCGATCTATCTCCATAGATCTTTGATGCTCAACGTTCAAGTAGCTCAATCCAGGTATTCCTTTGAAAACTCCTTTCAAACAACCTTGTATGCTTTACAGAAATTCTACATTACTTCTGATCCACAATATGTCAACCACATATACTTATCAGAAATTCTATAGTGCTCCCACTCACTTCTTTGGAAATACAAGTTTCTCATAAACCTTGTACAAACCCAAAATCTTTAATCATCTCATCAAAGTGCTTATTCCAACTCCGAGATGCTTGCACCAGTCCATTGAAGGATCGCTGGAGTTTGCATACTTGTTAGTATCCTTAGGATCGACAAAACCTCATGGTTGTATCTCATACAATGTTTGCTCAAGGAAACCGTCGAGGAAACAATGTTTTGACATCCTACGTGCAATATTTCATAAATAATGCAGCAACTACTAACATAATTCTAACAGACTTTCAGCATCGCTACGAGTGAGAAAGTCTCATCATAGTCAACTGTTTGATCTTGTCGGAAACATCTTTGCGACAAGTCGAGCTTTTCTTAATAGTGACTTATCACTATCATCGTCTGTCTTCCTTTTAAAGATCCATCTTTACTCAATAGTCCTATGACCATCAAGTAGTTCTTCCAAAGTCTACACTTTGGTTTCATACATGGATCCTCTCTCGGATTTCATGGCTTGCAGCCATTTGTCGGAATCTGGGCCCACCATCGCTTTCTCCATAACTCGTAGGTTCACTGTTTCTCAACAACATGACCTCCAAGACAGGGTTACCGTACTACTCTGCAGCAGTACGCGACCTTGTCGACCTACGAGGCTTGTAGTAACTTGATCCGATGCTTGATGATCACCATCATCAGCTTCCACTTCAATTGGTGTAGGCGCCACAGGAACAACTTCCTGCGCCCTGCTACACACTGGTTGAAGTGATGGTTCAATAACCTCATCAAGTTCTACTACCCTCCCACTCAATTCTTTCGAGAGAAACCTTTCCTCGAGAAAGGATCCGTTTCTATAAACAAACACTTTGCTTTCGGATCTGAGATAGGAGATGTACCCAACTGTTTTGGATATCCTATGAAGATGCATTTATCCGCTTTGGGTTCGAGTTTATCAGACTGAAACTTTTTCACATAAGTGTCGAAGCCCCAAACTTTCAAGAAACGACAGTCTAGATTTCTCCAAACCTCAGTCTATACTGTGTCATCTTAACGGAAATACGCGGTGCCCTATTTAAAGTGAGTGCGGTTGTCTCTAATGCATAACCCATAAACGATAGTGGTAATTCGATAAGAGACATCATAGTATGCATCATACCAAATAGTGCGTGGCTATGATGTTCAAACACATCATCACACTATGATGTTCTAGGTGGCATGAACTGCGAAACAACTTCCACATTGTTTTAACTGCGTACCAAAACTCGTAACTCAGATATTCATTTCTATGATCATATCGTAGACAGTTTATCCTCTTGTTACGACGAACTTCACTCTGAAACAGAATTGAACCTTTCAATATTTCAGACTTGTGATTCATTAAGTAAATACTCTAGTATCTACTCAAATCGTCAGTGAAGTGAGAACATAATGATATCCACTGCGTGCCTCAGCACCCATTGGACTGCATACATCAAAATGTATCACTTCCAATAAGTTACTATCTTATTTCATCTCAATGAAAACAAGGCCTTGCTCACGTGGTATGATTTGCATGTCACTAGTGATTCGAAATCAGGTGAGTACAAAGATCCATCAGCATGGAGCCTCTTCATGCAATTTATACTGACATGACTCAAGCGGCAGTTCCACAAGTAAGTGGTACTATCATTATTAACTCGTATCTTTTGGCACCAATGTGTAACACTACAATCGAGATTCAATAAACCATTGAAGGTGATCATTCAAGCAAATAGAGTAACCATTATTCTCTTTGAATGAATAATCGTATCGCAATGAACACGATCCAATCATGTTCACGCTTAACGCAAACACCAGATAACAATTATTTAGGTTCAACACCAATCCCGATGGTAGAGGGAGCGTGTGACGTTTGATTATATCAACCTTGGAAACACTTCCAACACGTATCGTCACCTCGCCTTTAGCTAGTCTCCGTTTATGTCGTAGCTTTCATTTCGCGTTACTAATCACTTAGCAACCGAACCGGTATCCAATACCCTTGTGCTACTAGGAGTACTAGTAAAGTACACATCAACATTATGTATATCAAATATACTTCTCTCGACTTTTGCCAGCCTTCTTATCCACCAAGTATCTAGAGTTGCTCCGCCTCAGTGACTGTTCCCCTTATTACAGAAGCACTTAGTCTCGGGTTTTGGGTTTAATCTTGGGTCTCTTCATTAGTGCAGCAACTGTTTTGCTGTTTCACGAAGTATCCCTTCTAGCCCTTGCCTTTCTTGAAACTTAGTGGTTTTACTAACCATCAACTATTGATGCTCCTTCTTGATTTCTACTTTCGCAGTGTCAAACATCGTGAATCACTCAAAAGATCATAGTATCTATCCTTGATATGTTATAGTTCATCACGAAGCTCTCATAGCTTGGTGGCAGTGACTTTGGAGAACCATCACTATCTCATCTGGAAGATTAACTCCCACTTGATTCAAGCGATTGTCGTACTCAGACAATCTGAGCACATGCTCAACGATTGAGCTTTTCTCCTTTACTTTGTGGACAAAGAATCTTGTTTGGAGGTCTCGTACCTCTTAACAAGGGCACAAGCATGAAATCACAATTTCATCTCTTCGGAACATCACTTATGTTCCGTGACGTTTTACAACGTTTTCGGCGCCTTGCTTCTAAGCCATCAAGTATCTTGCACTGAACTATCGTGTAGTCATCAGTAACGTGTATGTCGGATGTTCATAGCATCCACAGACGACGCTCGAGGTGCAGCACACCGAGTGGTGCATTAAGGACATAAGCCTTCTGCGTAGCAACGAGGACAATCCTCGGTTTTACAGACTCAGTCTGCAAAGGTTGCTACTATCAATTTTCAACTAAATTTTCTCTAGGAACATATAAAAACAATAGAGCTATAGCGCAAGCTACATCATAATTCGCAAAGACCATTAGACTATGTTCATGACAATTAGTTCAATTAATCATATTACTTAAGAACTCCCACTCAAAAAGTACATCTCTCTAGTCATTTGAGTGGTACATGATCCAAATTCGCTATCTCAAGTCCGATCATCACGTGAGTCGAGAATAGTTTCAGTGGTAAGCATCCCTATGCTAATCATATCAACTATACGATTCATGCTCGACCTTTCGGTCTCATGTGTTCCGAGGCCATGTCTGCACATGCTAGGCTCGTCAAGCTTAACCCGAGTGTTCCGCGTGTGCAACTGTTTTGCACCCGTTGTATGTGAACGTTGAGTCTATCACACCCGATCATCACGTGGTGTCTCGAAACGAAGAACTGTCGCAACGGTGCACAGTCGGGGAGAACACAATTTCGTCTTGAAATTTTAGTGAGAGATCACCTCATAATGCTACCGTCGTTCTAAGCAAAATAAGGTGCGTAAAAGGATTAACATCACATGCAATTCATAAGTGACATGATATGGCCATCATCACGTGCTTCTTGATCTCCATCACCAAAGCACCGGCACGATCTTCTTGTCACCGGCGCCACACCATGATCATCCATCAACGTGTTGCCATCGGGGTTGTCGTGCTACTTATGCTATTACTACTAAAGCTACATCCTAGCAAAATAGTAAACGCATCTGCAAGCACATATGTTAGTATAAAGACAACCCTATGGCTCCTGCCGGTTGCCGTACCATCGACGTGCAAGTCGATATTTCTATTACAACATGATCATCTCATACATCCAATATATCACATCACATCATTGGCCATATCACATCACAATCATACCCTGCAAAAACAAGTTAGACGTCCTCTAATTTTGTTGTTGCATGTTTTACGTGGCGACCAAGGGTATCTAGTAGGATCGCATCTTACTTACGCAAACACCACAACGGAGATATATGAATTGCTATTTAACCTCATCCAAGGACCTCCTCGGTCAAATCCGATTCAACTAAAGTTGGAGAAACCGTCACTTGCCAGTCATGTTTGAGCAAAGGGGGTTACTCGTAACGATGAAACCAGTCTCTCGTAAGCGTACGAGTAATGTCGGTCCAAGCCGCTTCAATCCAACAATACCGCGGAATCAAGAAAAGACTAAGGAGGGCAGCAAAACGCACATCACCGCCCACAAAACCTTTTGTGTTCTACTCGAGAAGACATCTACGCATGAACCTAGCTCATGATGCCACTGTTGGGGAACGTCGCAAGGGAAACAAAATTTTTCCTACGCGCACGAAGACCTTCATGGTGATGTCCATCTACGAGAGGGGATGAGTGATCTACGTACCCTTGTAGATCGTACAGCAGAAGCGTTAGAGAACGCGGTTGATGTAGTGGAACGTCCTCACGTCCCTCGATCCGCCCCGCGAACAATCCCGCGATGAGTCCCACGATCTAGTACCGAACGGACGGCACCTCCGCGTTCAGCACACGTACAGCTCGACGATGATCTCGGCCTTCTTGATCCAGCAAGAGAGACGGAGAGGTAGAAGAGTTCTCCGGCAGCGTGACGGCGCTCCGGAGGTTGGTGATGATCTCGTCTCAGCAGGGCTCCGCCCGAGCTCCGCAGAAACGCGATCTAGAGGAAAAACTATGGAGGTATGTGGTCGGGCTGCCGTGGCAAAAAGTTGTCTCAAATCAGCCCTAATACCTTAGTATATATAGGATGGAGGGGGAGGGAAGAGGCAGCCTCAAACCCTCAAGGGTTGGCCGAAATTGGAGGTGGAGGAGTCCTACTCCAATCCTACTTGGAGTAGGATTCCACCTTCCCACTTGGAAACTCTTTCCACCTTGTGTTTTTTCCTTCTCAAACCTTATGGGCCTTAGTGGGAACTTATTCCAGCCCACTAGGGGCTGGTTTATCTCTTCCCATAGCCCATGAGACCCCTTGGGGCGTGACACCCCTCCCGATGGTCCCCGGCACCCCTCCCGGCACTCCCGGTACATTACCGATGAGCCCGAAACTTTTCCGGTAATGCACGAAAACCTTCCGGTAACCAAATGAGGTCATCCTATATATCAATCTTCGTTTCCGGACCATTCCGGAAACCCTCGTGACGTCCGTGATCTCATCCGGGACTCCGAACAACATTCGGTAACCAACCATATAACTCAAATACGCATAAAACAACGTCGAACCTTAAGTGTGCAGACCCTGCGGGTTCGAGAACTATGTAGACATGACCCGAGAGACTCCTCGGTCAATATCCAATAGCGGGACCTGGATGCCCATATTGGATCCTACATATTCTACGAAGATCTTATCGTTTGAACCTCAGTGCCAAGGATTCATATAATCCCGTATGTCATTCCCTTTGTCCTTCGGTATGTTACTTGCCCGAGATTCGATCGTCAGTATCCGCATACCTATTTCAATCTCGTTTACCGACAAGTCTCTTTACTCGTTCCGTAATACAAGATCCCGCAACTTACACTAAGTTACATTGCTTGCAAGGCTTGTGTGTGATGTTGTATTACCGAGTGGGCCCCGAGATACCTCTCCGTCACACGGAGTGACAAATCCCAGTCTCGATCCATACTAACTCAACGAACACCTTCGGAGATACCTGTAGAGCATCTTTATAGTCACCCAGTTACGTTGCGACGTTTGATACACACAGAGCATTCCTCCGGTGTCCGTGAGTTATATGATCTCATGGTCATAGGAACAAATACTTGACACGCAGAAAACAGTAGCAACAAAATGACACGATCAACATGCTACGTCTATTAGTTTGGGTCTAGTCCATCACATGATTCTCCTAATGATGTGATCCCGTTATCAAGTGACAACACTTGCCTATGGCCAGGAAACCTTGACCATCTTTGATCAACGAGCTAGTCAACTAGAGGCTTACTAGGGACAGTGTTTTGTCTATGTATCCACACAAGTATTGTGTTTCCAATCAATACAATTATAGCATGGATAATAAACGATTATCATGAACAAAGAAATATAATAATAACTAATTTATTATTGCCTCTAGGGCATATTTCCAACAGTCTCCCACTTGCACTAGAGTCAATAATCTAGTTCACATCACCATGTGATTCCAATGAATCCAACACCCATATAGTTATGGGGTCTGATCACGTCTTGCTCGTGAGAGAGGTTTTAGTCAATGGTTCTGAAACTTTCAGATCCGTGCGTCCTTTACAAATCTTTATGTCATCTTATAGATGCTGCTACTACGTGCTATTCGGAAATGCTCCAAATATCTACTCTACTATACGAATCCGTTTCACTACTCATAGTTATTCGGATTAGTGTCAAAGCTTGCATCGACGTAACCTTTTACGACAAACTCTTTAACCACCTCCATAATCGAGAAAAATCCCTTAGTCCATTAGTTACTAAGGATAAATTTTGACCGCTGCTAGTGATTCAATCATGGATCACTCTCTGTACCTCTCAACATATTTTGAGTCAAGGCACATATCAGGTGCGGTACACAGCATGGCATACTTTTAGATTCTACGGCTAAGGCATAGAAGACGACCTTCGTCTATTCTCTTTATTCTGCCGTGGTCGGGTTTTGAGTCTTACTCAAATTCACACCTTACAACGCAACCAAGAACTCCTTCTTTGCTGATCTATTTTGAACTCCTTCAAAAACTTGTCAAGGCATGCATCTTGTTGAAACTTCCATTAAGCGCTTTCGATCTATCTCCATAGATCTTTGATGCTCAACGTTCAAGTAGCTCAATCCAGGTATTCCTTTGAAAACTCCTTTCAAACAACCTTGTATGCTTTACAGAAATTCTACATTACTTCTGATCCACAATATGTCAACCACATATACTTATCAGAAATTCTATAGTGCTCCCACTCACTTCTTTGGAAATACAAGTTTCTCATAAACCTTGTACAAACCCAAAATCTTTAATCATCTCATCAAAGTGCTTATTCCAACTCCGAGATGCTTGCACCAGTCCATTGAAGGATCGCTGGAGTTTGCATACTTGTTAGTATCCTTAGGATCGACAAAACCTCATGGTTGTATCTCATACAATGTTTGCTCAAGGAAACCGTCGAGGAAACAATGTTTTGACATCCTACGTGCAATATTTCATAAATAATGCAGCAACTACTAACATAATTCTAACAGACTTTCAGCATCGCTACGAGTGAGAAAGTCTCATCATAGTCAACTGTTTGATCTTGTCGGAAACATCTTTGCGACAAGTCGAGCTTTTCTTAATAGTGACTTATCACTATCATCGTCTGTCTTCCTTTTAAAGATCCATCTTTACTCAATAGTCCTATGACCATCAAGTAGTTCTTCCAAAGTCTACACTTTGGTTTCATACATGGATCCTCTCTCGGATTTCATGGCTTGCAGCCATTTGTCGGAATCTGGGCCCACCATCGCTTTCTCCATAACTCGTAGGTTCACTGTTTCTCAACAACATGACCTCCAAGACAGGGTTACCGTACTACTCTGCAGCAGTACGCGACCTTGTCGACCTACGAGGCTTGTAGTAACTTGATCCGATGCTTGATGATCACCATCATCAGCTTCCACTTCAATTGGTGTAGGCGCCACAGGAACAACTTCCTGCGCCCTGCTACACACTGGTTGAAGTGATGGTTCAATAACCTCATCAAGTTCTACTACCCTCCCACTCAATTCTTTCGAGAGAAACCTTTCCTCGAGAAAGGATCCGTTTCTATAAACAAACACTTTGCTTTCGGATCTGAGATAGGAGATGTACCCAACTGTTTTGGATATCCTATGAAGATGCATTTATCCGCTTTGGGTTCGAGTTTATCAGACTGAAACTTTTTCACATAAGTGTCGAAGCCCCAAACTTTCAAGAAACGACAGTCTAGATTTCTCCAAACCTCAGTCTATACTGTGTCATCTTAACGGAAATACGCGGTGCCCTATTTAAAGTGAGTGCGGTTGTCTCTAATGCATAACCCATAAACGATAGTGGTAATTCGATAAGAGACATCATAGTATGCATCATACCAAATAGTGCGTGGCTATGATGTTCAAACACATCATCACACTATGATGTTCTAGGTGGCATGAACTGCGAAACAACTTCCACATTGTTTTAACTGCGTACCAAAACTCGTAACTCAGATATTCATTTCTATGATCATATCGTAGACAGTTTATCCTCTTGTTACGACGAACTTCACTCTGAAACAGAATTGAACCTTTCAATATTTCAGACTTGTGATTCATTAAGTAAATACTCTAGTATCTACTCAAATCGTCAGTGAAGTGAGAACATAATGATATCCACTGCGTGCCTCAGCACCCATTGGACTGCATACATCAAAATGTATCACTTCCAATAAGTTACTATCTTATTTCATCTCAATGAAAACAAGGCCTTGCTCACGTGGTATGATTTGCATGTCACTAGTGATTCGAAATCAGGTGAGTACAAAGATCCATCAGCATGGAGCCTCTTCATGCAATTTATACTGACATGACTCAAGCGGCAGTTCCACAAGTAAGTGGTACTATCATTATTAACTCGTATCTTTTGGCACCAATGTGTAACACTACAATCGAGATTCAATAAACCATTGAAGGTGATCATTCAAGCAAATAGAGTAACCATTATTCTCTTTGAATGAATAATCGTATCGCAATGAACACGATCCAATCATGTTCACGCTTAACGCAAACACCAGATAACAATTATTTAGGTTCAACACCAATCCCGATGGTAGAGGGAGCGTGTGACGTTTGATTATATCAACCTTGGAAACACTTCCAACACGTATCGTCACCTCGCCTTTAGCTAGTCTCCGTTTATGTCGTAGCTTTCATTTCGCGTTACTAATCACTTAGCAACCGAACCGGTATCCAATACCCTTGTGCTACTAGGAGTACTAGTAAAGTACACATCAACATTATGTATATCAAATATACTTCTCTCGACTTTTGCCAGCCTTCTTATCCACCAAGTATCTAGAGTTGCTCCGCCTCAGTGACTGTTCCCCTTATTACAGAAGCACTTAGTCTCGGGTTTTGGGTTTAATCTTGGGTCTCTTCATTAGTGCAGCAACTGTTTTGCTGTTTCACGAAGTATCCCTTCTAGCCCTTGCCTTTCTTGAAACTTAGTGGTTTTACTAACCATCAACTATTGATGCTCCTTCTTGATTTCTACTTTCGCAGTGTCAAACATCGTGAATCACTCAAAAGATCATAGTATCTATCCTTGATATGTTATAGTTCATCACGAAGCTCTCATAGCTTGGTGGCAGTGACTTTGGAGAACCATCACTATCTCATCTGGAAGATTAACTCCCACTTGATTCAAGCGATTGTCGTACTCAGACAATCTGAGCACATGCTCAACGATTGAGCTTTTCTCCTTTACTTTGTGGACAAAGAATCTTGTTTGGAGGTCTCGTACCTCTTAACAAGGGCACAAGCATGAAATCACAATTTCATCTCTTCGGAACATCACTTATGTTCCGTGACGTTTTACAACGTTTTCGGCGCCTTGCTTCTAAGCCATCAAGTATCTTGCACTGAACTATCGTGTAGTCATCAGTAACGTGTATGTCGGATGTTCATAGCATCCACAGACGACGCTCGAGGTGCAGCACACCGAGTGGTGCATTAAGGACATAAGCCTTCTGCGTAGCAACGAGGACAATCCTCGGTTTTACAGACTCAGTCTGCAAAGGTTGCTACTATCAATTTTCAACTAAATTTTCTCTAGGAACATATAAAAACAATAGAGCTATAGCGCAAGCTACATCATAATTCGCAAAGACCATTAGACTATGTTCATGACAATTAGTTCAATTAATCATATTACTTAAGAACTCCCACTCAAAAAGTACATCTCTCTAGTCATTTGAGTGGTACATGATCCAAATTCGCTATCTCAAGTCCGATCATCACGTGAGTCGAGAATAGTTTCAGTGGTAAGCATCCCTATGCTAATCATATCAACTATACGATTCATGCTCGACCTTTCGGTCTCATGTGTTCCGAGGCCATGTCTGCACATGCTAGGCTCGTCAAGCTTAACCCGAGTGTTCCGCGTGTGCAACTGTTTTGCACCCGTTGTATGTGAACGTTGAGTCTATCACACCCGATCATCACGTGGTGTCTCGAAACGAAGAACTGTCGCAACGGTGCACAGTCGGGGAGAACACAATTTCGTCTTGAAATTTTAGTGAGAGATCACCTCATAATGCTACCGTCGTTCTAAGCAAAATAAGGTGCATAAAAGGATTAACATCACATGCAATTCATAAGTGACATGATATGGCCATCATCACGTGCTTCTTGATCTCCATCACCAAAGCACCGGCACGATCTTCTTGTCACCGGCGCCACACCATGATCATCCATCAACGTGTTGCCATCGGGGTTGTCGTGCTACTTATGCTATTACTACTAAAGCTACATCCTAGCAAAATAGTAAACGCATCTGCAAGCACATATGTTAGTATAAAGACAACCCTATGGCTCCTGCCGGTTGCCGTACCATCGACGTGCAAGTCGATATTTCTATTACAACATGATCATCTCATACATCCAATATATCACATCACATCATTGGCCATATCACATCACAATCATACCCTGCAAAAACAAGTTAGACGTCCTCTAATTTTGTTGTTGCATGTTTTACGTGGCGACCAAGGGTATCTAGTAGGATCGCATCTTACTTACGCAAACACCACAACGGAGATATATGAATTGCTATTTAACCTCATCCAAGGACCTCCTCGGTCAAATCCGATTCAACTAAAGTTGGAGAAACCGTCACTTGCCAGTCATGTTTGAGCAAAGGGGGTTACTCGTAACGATGAAACCAGTCTCTCGTAAGCGTACGAGTAATGTCGGTCCAAGCCGCTTCAATCCAACAATACCGCGGAATCAAGAAAAGACTAAGGAGGGCAGCAAAACGCACATCACCGCCCACAAAACCTTTTGTGTTCTACTCGAGAAGACATCTACGCATGAACCTAGCTCATGATGCCACTGTTGGGGAACGTCGCAAGGGAAACAAAATTTTTCCTACGCGCACGAAGACCTTCATGGTGATGTCCATCTACGAGAGGGGATGAGTGATCTACGTACCCTTGTAGATCGTACAGCAGAAGCGTTAGAGAACGCGGTTGATGTAGTGGAACGTCCTCACGTCCCTCGATCCGCCCCGCGAACAATCCCGCGATCAGTCCCACGATCTAGTACCGAACGGACGGCACCTCCGCGTTCAGCACACGTACAGCTCGACGATGATCTCGGCCTTCTTGATCCAGCAAGAGAGACGGAGAGGTAGAAGAGTTCTCCGGCAGCGTGACGGCGCTCCGGAGGTTGGTGATGATCTCGTCTCAGCAGGGCTCCGCCCGAGCTCCGCAGAAACGCGATCTAGAGGAAAAACTATGGAGGTATGTGGTCGGGCTGCCGTGGCAAAAAGTTGTCTCAAATCAGCCCTAATACCTTAGTATATATAGGATGGAGGGGGAGGGAAGAGGCAGCCTCAAACCCTCAAGGGTTGGCCGAAATTGGAGGTGGAGGAGTCCTACTCCAATCCTACTTGGAGTAGGATTCCACCTTCCCACTTGGAAACTCTTTCCACCTTGTGTTTTTTCCTTCTCAAACCTTATGGGCCTTAGTGGGAACTTATTCCAGCCCACTAGGGGCTGGTTTATCTCTTCCCATAGCCCATGAGACCCCTTGGGGCGTGACACCCCTCCCGATGGTCCCCGGCACCCCTCCCGACACTCCCGGTACATTACCGATGAGCCCGAAACTTTTCCGGTAATGCACGAAAACCTTCCGGTAACCAAATGAGGTCATCCTATATATCAATCTTCGTTTCCGGACCATTCCGGAAACCCTCGTGACGTCCGTGATCTCATCCGGGACTCCGAACAACATTCGGTAACCAACCATATAACTCAAATACGCATAAAACAACGTCGAACCTTAAGTGTGCAGACCCTGCGGGTTCGAGAACTATGTAGACATGACCCGAGAGACTCCTCGGTCAATATCCAATAGCGGGACCTGGATGCCCATATTGGATCCTACATATTCTACGAAGATCTTATCGTTTGAACCTCAGTGCCAAGGATTCATATAATCCCGTATGTCATTCCCTTTGTCCTTCGGTATGTTACTTGCCCGAGATTCGATCGTCAGTATCCGCATACCTATTTCAATCTCGTTTACCGACAAGTCTCTTTACTCGTTCCGTAATACAAGATCCCGCAACTTACACTAAGTTACATTGCTTGCAAGGCTTGTGTGTGATGTTGTATTACCGAGTGGGCCCCGAGATACCTCTCCGTCACACGGAGTGACAAATCCCAGTCTCGATCCATACTAACTCAAAGAACACCTTCGGAGATACCTGTAGAGCATCTTTATAGTCACCCAGTTACGTTGCGACGTTTGATACACACAAAGCATTCCTCCGGTGTCCGTGAGTTATATGATCTCATGGTCATAGGAACAAATACTTGACACGCAGAAAACAGTAGCAACAAAATGACACGATCAACATGCTACGTCTATTAGTTTGGGTCTAGTCCATCACATGATTCTCCTAATGATGTGATCCCGTTATCAAGTGACAACACTTGCCTATGGCCAGGAAACCTTGACCATCTTTGATCAACGAGCTAGTCAACTAGAGGCTTACTAGGGACAGTGTTTTGTCTATGTATCCACACAAGTATTGTGTTTCCAATCAATACAATTATAGCATGGATAATAAACGATTATCATGAACAAAGAAATATAATAATAACTAATTTATTATTGCCTCTAGGGCATATTTCCAACACTCCATGCCAGCCACTTGGTCCAAGGGAGGCGCGTGTCTCTTCGTCGGCCAGCTCCTTCGACGATGTCCGCAAGCTGTTCACAGTTTGTCAAGTTACAAAATGGACTCCGTCGACGAGTTCTTTTTCCATAATTTCCTTTGCGACTATGACGTTTCCTTGTCCGGTGATGAGGAGGAGATCTTGGCTGCCCTTTTGGTCCATCACCACCTTAATAGCCATCGGCCGTTGTTCCGTGGCTCGATCCTGGGACACCTTCCGGCGTTGAATCGTAACTGAGAGAGCGGTCGTTTCCTTCTTTGGAAGGACTACTTTGACTCAATCAACTCGTTGATCAAATGCCAGAAATTCCAGCGGCGTTTCCGTATGGCTTGGCATGTTTTCAATCGTATTAGAGAGGGGGTGGTTAGATACGATAACTATTTCGAGTGCAAAGAGGACGCCCTTGAAAATATTGGCTTTTCATCTTATGCACTGTAGCCATCTGGATGCTTGCATACTCAGTGTCCAGTGATCTCATTGATGAGTACGCCCGTATGAGCGAGTCTACATGCCTAGAGTCCATGTACATGTTCTCCAGGACCGTGATTACTGTGTTTGACCCTGAGTACTTGAGAGAGTCGACTCCTCAAGATACAACCCGCTTGTTGGCGATGAATGTCAGTAGGAAATTCCCAGGTATGCTTGGCAGCATAGACTACATGCACTAGGAGTGGAAGAATAACCCTTCTGTTTGGCAAGGGCAGTATAATGACGATGCCATGTGGCATTACTCGGGTCCTGAAGACTCCACTCGATCTCATCCGGAGGAGGTCGACGAGGACACGGTGGCGAAGTGGATCCGCAACATTACTGGTCCTTGCGACATTCCTCTGGGATCCAGGCGGGTTTTACTCTATTCTTCTCAGAATAAGCCGGAGAATGTGGTGAGTCGCGTTTCGTTGTATATCTTTGTATTGTAGTCGAGTGACTGAAATTTCTGTTGACTCACTTGGTGATCTGTACTTCGCACGCGTGGACGAACCTGTACTCGCCAGTACCGAATGGTGCCCTACTCAATGTCGAAGAAGGGAGCATGGAGGACAGTGCCGAAGACGACTACGTTGAAGACAACGAGGAGAGCGAGGAAGACTCGGAAGGGAGTGAGGATGAGGTCTCATCTCCTTCTCACGTCGAACCTCGGTCTAAGCAACGCCATGATCCAGCAACCACGTCGACCAAGGCCTTGGCGTCGAGTAGCCGAAGCACCAAGAGGGTTAGAGGAGCATCTGGCGAGCTGGCGGAGAGGTCTGCGAAGCAGCCGAAACCCAACGAGCAAAAGTCTCGGAAGGCTCTGCCTCGGATGAGGATCTCCGTACCAGTCGCCTCGACGTAAGTGTTCATCCTTTTCGTTTGATCCGAGTGAATTTTCTTTGTTGATGCTGACCGAATGGAGTTTTTTTTCTCAAAGTTGCAACCTTCGTGACGTCGCCGCCAGGAGAAGATGAAGACGACATGGACGTAGACACCGCGGACGTGGCCACCTCCCAGTGAAGTGTGATCAACTTTCACTCTGCTTTGTATTTTTGTGCATGTAGCTCTCCGATTGGAATTTTTGATATTGTTGTTTGCCCACTACAGATGTCATCCTTTTGGATGACGATGATTAGCAGCAGCCGGAAGTTGAGTTGGCTCAAACCGTGACTCAGATGCCTATGGCGAATGCTCCTCCTGTCAGTTCAGTCGTTGTCACTACAACGTCGACATAACTGCAGTTGGAGACTCCAGTTGTATCTGTCGTGGCTCCGACTGGTCCCATGCCTGCATATACAATACACCGAGTCCCGGAGGATCAGACTGGCCCCGCCAAGGAGGCCATGATCCAGGTGGACTTGATGATGCAGCAGGCTAAATGGGCTTATGAAGCCATCGAGTCTGTGTATGACAACAGCTCGGTGCTTCGAACCAACATCCGAGTAAGTGCGATAGTAAGTTCGATATCCCGTTTGAATCATGACCTCTGACTTCTTCACACCCACTGGGGGTTTAGTAGTGTCGCAATTTTATTTATTTCCAGTCCACTTGGGTCACGCTGAGTGAACCCAGTGGGTGTAGTCCCCGAGACCGCTGTTGAGTGCTTGCATCGGCAGGGGTCTGATCCGAAGAAATATTTTCTCTTTGTTTTTTGACTCGACTAGGACAGACCTGGTTGAGTGTCGTAGGAACCAGTGGACTCGACTAGGACAGACCTGGTCAAGTGTCGTAGGAACCAGCTCGACAATTGACAGAATTATAAACGCACCACAATGCTAATCATGCTACGAGAAAGTTAGAGGTTCAAAAGTAATGGGCAGTACGCCAACACAAGTAGACCGTTTATCCATCAGCATCTACTCTCTAATCATCCACCTTGAGATATCTATCCAGAACATCTCGCTGGTATTAAGTTGCGAGCCCCACCCAAAGTGTAAACTCAAAGCAACGGACAACTGCATTAACGAACTTTGCGTAAGGTAAATAATCCTTGCAACCATGGTCACAAGCACCGTTGTTTTCTCCCTGGTGGCAACAACACATCCCCTAGTCTCATGTTTCTGTCACTCAAGCTAGACATCAGGGGGCATGAACCCACAATCATGCGTAACGCTCCCTCTTGGAGTTACAATCTACTACTCGGCCAAAGCAATAAAAAGCAACAAAGAACATGCATGAATTACATAATATAAAAGGAGAACCAAATATATAACTCATCACAATCTGAACATAATCTCATAATCCATCAGATCCCAACAAACTCAGCATAGCAACAGCAGGTAAATTACATTGATGCCTTTATCATGTAGGGCAGCTCACAAGGGCTAAGCATCAAAGCACAAGATTGGAGAGAAGACATCACATAGCTACTGGTCATGGACCCATGGTCCAAGGAGGACTACTCACGGCACATTCGGGAAGCGTCCATGGTGGTGGAGAAGCTTCCAGAGGTCAATCCTCCCTTCGACAGGGTGCCGGGAAGAGGTCTTCTGGCGCTCCCGATCTCGGAAGCGCTACGGCGGCGGAACGGTGGAGAAATTCACGATTCTCGATATGTCTTAAGGGTTTTCCGTGTGAGGGGTAAATATAGGCAAAAGGAGGGCGCCAGGGGGTGGACCAGCCACCTGGGTGAGGCCTGGCTCCCCTCTGGCCCATCTTGGTGCTTCGTGAAGCTTCCGTCGCACTGATTTTTATATATTTTTCTCGGGATTTTTGGGGCTCTGAAAATTGGGGTAAAGCCCCTGCAATTAAAATACATCAGTAAACAGAAACTAGACTGGGTGCACTGAGTTAGTAGGTTAGTCCAAATATGTGTAAAAGTGTATAAAAGTGTAGCAAAACATATAACAATGTCACCCAAAAGAACATGGAACAAAGAGAAATTATACATACGTTTGGGACGTATCAATTGGGGCCTTGCTTGTTCCTCCTACTGGATTGATACCTTGGTTCTCAACAAACCAAGGGAAATACTTATCTACTTTGCTGCATCATGCTTTCCTCTTGAAGGGAAAACCAACGCAATCTCAAGAAGTAACAAGAAGGATTTCTCGCGCCGTTGCCGGGGAGGATACAAAAAAGATCAAGCCTACCAAGTACCCATCACAAACTCATCTCTTGCATTTACATTATTTTCCATTTACCTCTCGTTTTCCTCCCCCACTTCTAAAATGATTTTCAGAAAATACCAAAAAGATTTGCCTTTTTATTCGCCCTTCTTTCGTTCGCCTTTTTGTTTGCTTGTGTGCTAGATTGCTTGCTTTGTCACGATGACTCAAGAGAATACCAAGCTGTGTCACTTTTCCAATAGTAATAATAATGATTTTATTAGTACTCCGATTGCTCCCGCCACTAGTGCAGAATCTTATGAAATTAATGCCGCTTTGCTTAATCTTGTTATGAAAGAACAATTTTCTGGCCTTCCTAATGAAGATGCCGCATCCCATCTAAATACTTTCGTTGAGTTGTGTGATATGCAAAAGAAGAAAGATGTGGATACTGAAATTGTTAAATTGAAGTTATTTCCATTCTCACTACGAGATCGTGTTAAAACTTGGTTTTCATCTTTGCCTAAAAATAGTATTGATTCGTGGAATAAGTGTAAAGATGCTTTTATTTCCAAGTATTTTCCGCCCGCTAAGATTATCTCCCTTAGGAACGATACAATGAATTTTAAGCAACTTGATCATGATCATGTTGCACAAACTTGGAAGAGGATGAAACTAATGATTAGAAATAGCCCCGCACATGGTTTGAGTTTATGGATGATTATACAATTTTTTATGCGGGGTTGAATTTTGCTTCTAGAAATCTTTTAGATTCCGCCGCGGGTGGTACTTTTATGGAAATCACATTAGGATAAGCTACTAAACTCCAAGATAATATTATGGCAAATTACTCTGAGTGGCATACCGAAAGATCTCCTACTAGTAAAAAAGTGCATGCTATTGAAGAAATAAATGCTTTGAGTGAAAAGATGGATGAATTGATGAAATCGTTTGCTAGTAAGAGTTCTCCTATTGATCCCAAATTCCCAATAATATTCCTTTGTATTATTTGACTGGAAATAATAATGAATCTATGGATGTGAATTTTGTTGGTAGGAACAATTTTGGCAATAACGCGTATAGAGGTAATTTCAATCCTAGGCCGTTTCCTAGTGATTCCTCTAATAATTATGGTAATTCCTACGATAATTCTTATGGAAATTATAATAATATTCCCTCTGATCTTGAGAATAATATTAAAGAATTTATTAGCTCGCAAAAAGGTTTCAATGCTATGATTGAAGAAAAAATGCTCAAGATTGATGATTTGGCTAGGAACGTTGATAGAATTTCTCTTGAGATTGATTCTTTGAAAATTAGATCTATTCCACCCAATCATGATATTAATGAGTCTTTAAAAGCTATGAGAATTTCTATTGATGAGTGTAAGGAAAGAACCACCAGAATACGTGTTAAGTGTGAATGGCTTGAAAATGTGTGTTCTCGTGATAATAATGACGAAGATCTTAAAGTGATTGATGTGACCCCTATTGAACCTTTGTTTTATAATATAAATCTTGAAAAGGATGGGATTGGAGATAAGTCAACTTTAGTTAAAAGGCGTCCCAATGGTTCGGAGTTTATAGACCATAATGCTAAGATTGACAAAAGTGGGATTGAAAAGGTCAAATCTTTAAATAGCAATGAACCCACTCTTTTGGATTTCAAGGACTTTAGTTATGATAGTTGTTCTTTGATTGATTGTGTTTCCTTGTTGCAGTCCATGTTGAATTCTCCGCGTGCTTATAATCAAAATAAAGCTTTTACTGAACATATTATGGATGCTATGATGAAATCTTTTGATGAAAAACTTGAGTTGGAAGTTTCTATACCTAGAAAGCTTTATCATGAGTGAAAACCTACTATTAAGATTAAAATTAAAGATTATGAGTGCCATGCTTTGTGTGATTTTGGTGCTAGCTTTTCCACGATTCCAAAAACTTTATGTGATGTGCTAGGTTTCCATGAATTTGATGATTGCTCTTTCAATTTGCATCTAGTGGATTCCACCATTAAGAAACCTATGGGAAGGATTAATGATGTCTTATTGTTGCAAATAGGAATTATGTGCCTGCATATTTCATTGTTCTTGATATAGATTGCAATCCTACATGTCCTATTATTCTTGGTAGACCTTTCCTTAGAACGATTGGTGCAATTATTGATATGAAGGAAGGAAATATTAGACGCAATTTTCATTAAGGAAAGGCATGGAGCACTTTCCTAGAAAGAAGATAAGAATACCTTATGAATCTATTATGAGAGCTACTTATGGACTGAATACCAAAGATGACAATACATAGATCTATTGCGTTATGCCTAGCTAGGGGCGCTAAACAATAGCGCTTGTTGGGAGGCAACCCAATTTTTTTTGTGATTTTGTTTTTGCTTCTGTTTTTTTAGTTCTGCACACATTATTACCGCTGTAGTAATTGTGTTTTCTTGTTTTAATTAATGTTTGAGCCAAGTAAGACCTTTGGGATGGTCTACGGTGTTTGTGATTTGATTTTGCTGAAAAACATAAACTTTTGCTCTCAGTCCAGGAATTTTCTAAATTCACTAGAACGTGATTTTGATCTGAATTTTTACACAAGATTTATATAAATTTTTCCCTGATTGTCGTAATTTTTCAGAATTTTTAGAGTTACATAAGTATTCGAAGTCTATAGATTGCTACAGACTGTTTTGTTTTTGACATATTCTGTTTTCTTTGTGTTGTTTGTTTATTTCGATGTATCTATGGCTTGTATCGGGGGGTAAGAACCATGGAGAAGTTGGAATACAGTAAATATTACACCAATATAAATAAAGAATGAGTTCACAACATACCTAAAATGGTGATTTATTTTTCTTATACTAACAGATCTCATGAGTTTTCTGTTGAGTTTTGTGTTGTGAAGTTTTCAAGTTTTGGGTAAAGATTTGATGGTCTATGGAATAAGGAGTGGCAAGATCCTAAGCTTGGGGATGCCCAAGGCACCCCAAGACATATTCAAGGATACCAAAGAGCCTAAGCTCGGGTATGCCCCGGAAGGCATCCCCTCTTTCGTCTTCAATCCATCGGTAAGTTTACTTGAGGCTATATTTTTATTCACCACATGATATGTGTTTTGCTTGGAGCGTCTTGTATGATATGAGTCTTAGCTTTTTAGTTTTCCACAATAATCCTTGATGCACACATATTTTTAGAGAGACACATTGAATCGTGAATTTATTAGAATACTCTATGTGCTTCACTTATATCTTTTGAGCCAGGCAATGTTGCTCTAGTACTTCACTTATATCTTTTTAGAGCACGGTGGTGTTTTATTTTATAGAAATAATTTAACTCTCGTACCTCACTTATATTATTTGGAGAATCTTTAAACAACATGGTAATTGGTTTAGGTTATGTGCATCCAAGAGAGATATAATAAAAACTTTCATGTTAAGTGCATTGAATACGATGAGAAGTTTGATTCCTTGCATATAGTTTTGAGATATAAAGATGGTAATATGAGAGTCATGCTAGTGAGTAATTGTGAATTGGAAGAAATACTTGTGTTAAAGTTTGTGATTCCCGTAACATGCACGTATGGTGAACCGTTATGTAACAAAGTCGAAGCATGACTTTTTTAATGATTGTCAACCTTTGTGTGAGGGTCGGGAGCACGCGAGGGTTAACTCCTACCAACCCCTCCCCTAGGAGCATGCGTCTAATACTTTGCTTCGATAACTAATAGGCTTTTGCAATAAATATGTGAGTTCATTATGACTAATATTGAGTCCATGGATTATACACACTCTCACCCTTCCACCTTTGCTAGCTTGTCTAGTACCGCGCAACTTTTGACGGTGCATTAAACCCACCTTCCTCAAAATAGCCATCATATACTTTCCTCAAAACATCCACCATATCTACCTATTATGGCATTTCCATAGCCATTCCAAGATATATTGCCAGGCAACTTCCACCGTTCCGTTTTTTATGACACGCACCATCACTTCCATATTGCATATAGATTCATATCTTGTTCTAGGTATCGAGTTGTAATTTTTGAGTTGTAAGTAAAAAAAGTGTGATGATTTGCATTATTAGAGCATTGTCCTGTGAGAGAAAAGGATGATGGAAGCTATGACTCCCTCACAAGTTGGGATGAGTCTCCGGACTTTATAAAAAAAAGAGGACAAAGATGCCCACCAAAATAAAAATAAAAAAATGAGGGAAAGAGAGAAGGGACAATGCTACTATCTTTTTCCACACTTGTGCTTCAAAGTAGCACCATGTTCTTCATGATAGAGAGTCTCCTATTTTGTCACTTTCATATAACTAGTGGAATTTTTCATCTTATGCACAACCACTTAGTTATTTTTTGAGCTTTCATACACTTATAGCTCTAGTGCATTCATTGCATGGCAATCCCTACTCACCCACATTGATATCTATTGATGGGCATCTCCATAGCCCGTTGATACGCCTAGTCGATGTGAGCCTATCTTCTCCTTTTTCCTTGCAACCTCCACCATATTCTATTCCACCTATAGTGCTATATCCATGGCTCATGCTCATGTATTGCGTGAGAGTTGAAAAGGTTTGAGAACATAAAAGGTGTGAAACAATTGTTTGACTTGTCATTGGGGTTGTGCATAATTTAGATGCTTTGTGGGGAAGATGGAGCATAGCCAGACCATATGATTTTGTAGGGATAACTTTCTAAGGCCATGTTATTTCGAAAGGACGCAATTGCCTTGTTAGTATGCTTGAAGTATTACTGTTTTCATGTAATTATTAGACTTTTTTTTTGAATCTTATGGATCTAAATATTCATGCCACAATAAAGAATATTACATGGATAAATATGTTAGGTAGCATTCCACATCAAAAATTCTGTTTTTATCATTTACCTACTCGAGGGCGAGCAGGAATTAAGCTTGGGGATGCTTGATACGTCTCCAACATATCTATAATTTTTGATTGTTCCATGCTATTATATTATCTGTTTTGGATGTTTTATATGCATTTATATGCTATTTTATATTATTTTTGGGACTAACCTATTAATCTAGAGCCTAATGTCAGTTTCTGTTTTTTTCCATGTTTTTGAGTATTTAGTGATTCATGCATGTTCTCCGTTGCTTTTTATTGCTTTGGCCAAGTAGTAGATCGTAACTCCAAGAGGGAGCATTATGCATGATTGTGGGTTCGGGCCCCTCGATGTCTAGCTTGAGTGACAGAAACATGATACTAGGGGATGTGCTTGTTGCCACGAGGGAGAAAACAACGGTGCTTGTGATCATGGTTGCAAGGATTGTTTACCTTACACATAGTTCGTTAATGCAGTTGTCCGTTGCTTTGAGTTTACACTTTGGGTGGGACTCGCAACTTAATACTGGAGAGATGTTCTGGATAGATATCTCAAGGTGGATGATTAGTAAGTAGATACTGATGTCTTGGTGTATTGCCCATTACTATTGAACCTCTAACTATCAAGGAGCATAATTAGCATTGCGGTGCGATCATAATTCTGTCAATTGCCCAACTGTGATTTGCTTACCCTAGCATAGTTGTTTATCGTCTTTTGGGAGAGAGACATCACTAGTGAACGTCATGTGACTCTGGTCCATATCACCATCATTGTTTACACCTTAATCATTTACCGTTTCATTTACTTTTCCGTTGCAATCACTATTACCTTCCCGCTTGTGTTTTGATACTTTGCAAACTACAAGGCCGGAGACATTGACAACCTCTCTGTACTCGTTGGGAGCAAAGTTATTTGTTGTGTGTGCATGTCCACATCTTCTGCTAGCGCCAGGGTTGAAGACACCTACTTGTTGAGCCTAGGAGTCCTGCTGGTTCGATAAACCTTACAGTCTCTGTGTGAGGGAAATTTGCTGCTGACTACATCTCCACCTTCCACTTGGGGTAACCAATGAGGGGCAAGAACTATATACATCACCTCGTCATCAAGCGAATTTCTGGCGCCATTGCTAGGGACTCCACTCTTCAAGATAGGGGATTTGCACACTATCTTTTACCTTTTCTTTTTAGTCTTGTTAGTTTGCTTTCTAGATTTTGCTTTAGAGTCTTATACCAAAAACCACAAAAAATTAGTTACTTTGCTTTTAGATGTCAAGCATGTTAAAGTTTGACTCCTGGAAGGAATCTGAGGTCCTAGACTTCCATCAAAGGAATGGAGAAAATATGAAGGAAGCATGGGATAGAATTTCTGAAGCACACAAAAGAATTATGCCTTGGATACCTATCAAAATTGTGCTTAGAAATTTTTATCATGGTCTCTTTATATGGTGCAAACACTCTCTTGATATTATAGCTAAAGGAGGTTTCTTAGAGTGTGATGAGGCAAGAGCTCTTGATATTATACATGGTCTATCTAATAATCTTGTTTATAATCATTGTTATGACACTATTATAGATAGACTTGCTACTATTGAAGGAAAAATAGATGCTCTAGACTTAAGAGAAAGAGAGAAACCCTTGGTTGATAAGGAGCATATTTTGAAAATAGATGATGACTGGGAGCCTTTCGTTAGAATTAGCATCTTGCAATGTCGACAAAAGTCCTTCCCTGGCAAAGGTGCCAGAAACCTTCTATCGTCTCTTGAGCTTGCGTTGGTTTTCCCTTGAAGAGGAAAGGGTGATGCAGCACATGAGTAGTAAGTATTTCCCTCAGTTTGAGAACCAAGGTATCAATCCAGTAGGAGAATCTCGTCAAGTCCAGAGTACCTGCACAAACACAAAGAGCTTGCACCCAACGCTATAAAGGGGTTGTCAATCCCTTCAAGATTGATTGCAAAGTGAGATCTGAAGGCGGAAAGTGCAACGAAGAAAAAGTGTAAGGCTGAAAATATGGTGTGGAGTAGACCCGGGGGCCATAGTGTTCACTAGAGGCTTCTCTCAAAATAGCAAGTAGTACGGTGGGTGAACAAATTACTGTTGAGCAATTGATAGAACCACGCAAAGTCATGACGATATCTAAGGCAATGATCATACATATAGGCATCACGTCCGAGAGAAGTAGACCGATACTTTCGACATCTACTACTATTACTCCACACATAGACCGCTATCCAACATGCATCTAGTGTATTGATTTCATGACGAATAGAGTAACACCTTAAGCAAGATGACATGATGTAGAGGGATAATCTCAAACCAATGATGAAAACCCCATCATTTTACCCTTGATGGCAACAACACGATGCGTGCCTCACTACCCCTTCTGTCACTGGGTGAGGTCACCGCACGGTAGGAACCCAAAACCAAGCACTTCTCCCATTGCAAGAATCATAGATCTAGTTGGCCAAACAAAACCCACAACTCGAAGAGAATTACAAGGATATGAAATCATGCATAAGAGAGATCAGAAGAAACTCAAATAAGATTCATAGATAATCTGATCATAAATCCACAATTCATCGGATCTCGACAAACACACCGCAAAAGAAGATTACATCGGATAGATCTCCATGAAGATCATGGAGAACTTTGTATTGAAGATCCAAGAGAGAGAAGAAGCCATCTAGCTATTAGCTATGGACCCATAGGTCTATGGTGAACTACTCACGCATCATTGGAGAGGTCATGGTGTTGATGAAGAAGCCCTCGTATCCGAATCCCCCCTCCGGCAGGGCACCAGAACGTGCCCCAGATGGGATCTTGCAGAGACAGAAGCTTGCGGCGGCGGAAAAGTACTTTCGATGATCTCCTGATTTTTTCTGGGATTTTAGGGAATTTATAGGCGAAAGTCCTAGGGCAGAGGTGGCCCAGGGAGCCCACAAGCCAGGGAGGCGCGACCCCCCTGGCCACGGCTAGGGGGCTTGTGGGGTCCCTGCAGGCCCCGTGCCCTGATTCTGAGGCTTCCCGATCTTTTTCTGTTTCGGAAAAAATCTTTTTGGCAGTTTCGTTCCGTTTGGACTCCGTTCAAAATCCTCCTCTAAAAGGGGTCAAAAACATGGAAAAAACACGAATTGGCACTTGGCACTGAGTTAATAAGTTAGTCCCAAAAAATATATAAAAGGCATACAAAACATCCAAAGTTTGACAAGATAATAGCATAAAACCATCAGAAATTATAGATACGTTGGAGACGTATCAAGCATCCCCATGCTTAACTCCTGCTCATCCTCGAGTAGGGAAGTGATAAAGACTGAATGTTTGATGTGGAATGCTACCTAGCATAGTTGTCCTTTGCAACTTCTTTCACGTGACATGAATGTTCAGATCCGTAAGATTCAAAACAATAGTTTGCTATTGACATGAAAACAATAATACTTCAAGCAAACTAGCAAGGTAATCATGAACTTTCAAAATAACAACGCCAAGGAAAGTTATCCCTACAAAATCATATAGTCTGGCTATGCTCCATCATCCTCACACAACTAATGTAAATCATGCACAACCCCAGTATTGGCCAAGTTATTGTTTTTGCACTCTTACTTTCTCAAACCTTTTATAACTACCATGCAATACATGAGCGTGAGCCATGGATATAGCACTATAGGTGGAATAGAGTGTGGTGGTGGTTGTGAGACAAAAAGGAGGAGATGGTCACATTGACTCGGCGTATCAAAGAGCTATGGAGATGCCCATTGATAGATATCAATGTGAATGAGTAGGGATTGCCATACAAAGGATGCACTAGAGCTATAAGTATGTGAAAGCTCAAAAGGAGAACTAGTGGGTGTGCATCCAACTTGCTTGCTCACAAAGACCTAGGGCAATTTTGAGGAAGCCCAACATTGGAATATACAAGCCAAGTTATATAATGAAGATTCCCACTAGCATATGGTAGTGACAAAGCAAGAAGCTCTCAATCATGAAGAACATGGTGCTATTATGAAGCACAAGTGTGGAAAAAGATAGTAGCATTGTCCCTTCTCTCTTTTTCTCTTTTTTTTATTTGGGCTCTTAGGCCTCTTTGTTTTCTCTTTTTTTTGTATGGGCTCTTTGGCCTCTTTTTTTTATTTCCTCACATGGGACAATGCTCTAATAATGATGATCATCACACTTTTATTTACTCACAACTCAAAGCTTAGAACGAAGATGACTCTATAGGAAATGCCTCCGACAGTGTACCGGGATGTGCAACGATCTAGCTTGGCGTCTGACGTTGAAACATCTCGCTAGCTATCTTACGATCATGCAATGGCAATATGAGAGTGACGACACAAGTCATGAGACGGAATGGTGGGAGTTGCAAGGCAATATATCTCGGAATGGCTATGAAAATTCCATAGTCGGTAGGTATGGTGGCTGTTTTGAGGAAGGCACTAGAGAGGCTAGCAATGGTGGAAGGTGAAAGTGCATCTATACCATGGACTCACATTAGTCATGAAGAACTCACATACTTGTTGCGAAAGTTTTTATTAGTAATCAAAACAAAATGCTAAACGCATACTCCTAGGGGAAGGGTTGGTAGGTGTTAACCATCGCGCGATCCCGACCTCAACACAAAGGATGACAATCAATAGATCAATTATGCTCCGACTTCCTAACATAGCGGTTCACCATACGTGCATGCTACGGGAATCACTAACTTCAACACAAGTATTTCTAGATTCACAACACCCTACTAACATAACTTTTAATATTACCAAATCCACGTCTCAAAACTAATTAAGAGGAATCAAGACTTCTCTTTCTACTCAATGCACATGAAGGTGGAGGTTTTTGTATCCTCTTTGGGTACCTATCACCTTTGGGACTACTTTTCACAACATAATCCAACTACCAAGTCACGCACCGCCATGCTCTAAAATATATAAGTGAAGCACATAGAGCAAAATTATCTAGCTCAAAAGATATAAGTGAAGCACTATGATCATTCTAGCAAAATCACGATGAGTGCATGTATCTCTATAAAGGTGTGCAGTAAGGATGATTGTGACACAACAAAAAGAAAAGACTCCTACGATACAAGATGCTCCAAGCGAAACACATATCATGTGGTGAATAAAAATATAGCTCCAAGTAATGTTACCAATGTATTGAAGACGAAAGAGGGGATGCCTTCCCGGGGCATCCCCAAGCTTAGGCTTTTTGGTGTCCTTTAATTTGGCTTGGGATGCCGTGGGCATCCCCAAGCTTGAGCTATTTCCACTCCTTATCTCTTTGCCATAAGAACATCACCCAAAACTTGAAAACTTCACAACACAAAACTTAAACAGACACTCGTGATAACATTAGCACAAGAAAACAAACTACCACTTCTTTTGGTGCTGTCGAAAACTTGAATATATCTATATTGGTGTTGGGCTACTGTATTCTCACTTTTCCATGGCTAGTACCCCCCGATACTATCCATAGTTTCATCAAAACAACCAACCAACTCAACAAAAACAGAATCTGTATACTTCATATACTTCTGGTACCTAAACAATTCTGAAAAATTACGACGGCCTGAGAAAAAGGCATATCAACCAGATGCAAAAAGAATCAACTCAAAATCTCTTTCTGAATAAAAAGGAAAAATCATCTTGTGAGCGACAAATTTCTGTCTCTTTTTCCAGCAGGATCAAACAACCATTACCAAGACTAGTCATAAAGGTTTTGCTTGGCTCAAACACAAATATAAACACAAAAAACACAATCACAACAGAATTATGATGGTGTGGACACAACAAAACAGAAAGAAAAAAGGATAAATTCATTGGGTTGCCTCCCAACAAGCGCTATTGTTTAACGCCCTTAGCTAGGCATAAAGCGATAGAATCACGTATCGTCGTCTTTGGTGCTCAAACCATAAGTAGCCCTCATCATGGATTCATAAGGCAATATTATTTTCTTTCTAGGAAAGTGCTCCATGACCTTATTTAAAGGGAATTGAAATCTAATATTCCCTTCCTTCATGTCGATGATAGCACCGATAGTCCTTTGGAAAGGTCTACCACGAATAATAGGGCATGTAGGATTGCAATCAATGTCAAGCACAATGAAATCCACGGGTACATAGTTCCTCTTTGCAATAATAAGAACATCATTGATCCTTCCCATAGGTTTCTTGACAGTAGAATCCGCAAGATGCAAATTAAGAGAACACTCTTCAATCTCATTAAAACCCAGGACATCACATAAAGACTTTGGAATCACAGAAACATTAGCACCCAAATCACACAAAGCATTGCATTCATAGTTTTTGATTTTGATGTTGATAGTAGGTTCCCACTCATCATTAAGCTTTCTAGCGATAGAGACTTCCAATTCAAGTTTCTCTTCAAGAGTTTTATCATAGCTTCGACGAAATGATCGGTAAAGGCCTTGTTTTGGCTATGAGCGTGTGGAGAGTTTAGCATGGATTGCATCAAGGAAATGCATTCAATCAAGGAGAAACTATCATAATTGAATTCCTTGAAATCCTAATTTCATTACTACTCAAAGGTTTAATATCTTCTACTCCACTTTCAATGCTTTTAGCATCAAGATAGATGGACTCCGAATCATTGGGGCGCTTCTAAACCAAAGTGGATTTATATCCAGCCCCATCATCATTAGGTTTGACACAAGAAAACAAACATTCAATGGGAGTCACACCAAGCACTTTAAGATCTTCGTGATCCTTATCACGAGAACACGCATTTTTAAGCCATTCATGTCTAGCACGAATTTGGGCGGTTCTTTCTTTGCTCTCAATCATGGAAACACACATAGATTTCAAAGTTTCATCCATATTGATCTTGGGAGGAGCACATCTAACTTTCAAAGCATCAATATCACTAGACATTCTATCAACGCTCTTAGCCAAATCGTCAATTTTGAGTAGTTTTTCCTCTATGGACGCATTGAAAATCTTTTGCGAGTTGATAAACTCTTTGATATTAATCTCTAGATCAGAGGGTAATGTATTGTAATTTCCATGAGTATTGTTGTAGGAGTTGCCAAAGTTATTAGAGGAGTTACTAGGAAAAGGCTTAGGAACATAGTTTCCTCTAAAAGCATTGTTGTTGCCAAAATTATTACTACCAACAAAATTAACGTCCAAGCTAGCGTTGCTACTCTCAATTAAGGAAGACGAGGGCATATCATTAGGATCTAAAGGAGCACTTCTACTAGCAACCAAATTCATTAACTCATCCATCTTAGCACTCAACGAGTTAATTTCTTCTATAGCGTGTACCTTCTTACTAGTAGGTGACCTTTCAGTGTGCCACTGAGAGTAGTTCGTCATGATATTGTCTAGGAGTTTTGTGGCTTCTTGTAACGTGATTTCCATGAATGTTCCACCTGAGGCGGAGTCCAAGATATTTCTAGAAGCGAAATTCAAACCAGCGTAGAAGATTTGTATAATCATCCAAAGACTCAAGCCATGAGCGGGACAATTTCTAATCATCAATTTCATTCTCTCCCAAGATTGTGCAACATGTTGATGATCAAGTTGCTTAAAGTTCATGATATCATTACGGAGAGAGATAATCTTAGCCGGTGGAAAATACTTGGATATATAAGCATCTTTGCACTTATCCCAAGAATCGATACTATTTTTGGGCAAAGACGAAAACCAAGTTTTTGCTCGATCTCGCAACGAGAAAGGAAAAAGCTTCAATTTAATCACATCATTATCCACATCTTTCTTCTTTTGCATATCGCAAAGCTCAATGAAGGTGTTAAGATGGGATGCGACATCTTCACTAGGAAGGCCGGAGAATTGCTCTTTCATAACAAGATTCAGCAAAGCGGTATTGATTTCGTATGACTCCGCACTAGTGGCGGGAGCAATCGGAGTACTAATAAAATCATTATTATTAGTATTCGAGAAGTCACAAAGTTTGGTGTTTTCAGACATGGTGACTTCAGCAAGCAAGCAAGCACACAAGCGAACAAAGAGCAAGCGAGAGAAAAGGGCAAACGAAAAGGCAAACGAAAAAGGCAAATTTGTGAAGTGGGGGAGAGGAAAACGAGAGGCAAAAAAGTAAATGCAAGAGATGAGTTTGCGACACTTACTTGGATGAGTTCTTGGCTTGATCCTCCCCGACAGCGGTGCCGGAAATTCTTATGCTACTTCGACAAAAGTCCTTCCCTGGCAAAGGCGCCAGAAACCTTCTGTCGTCTCTTGAGGTTGCGTTGGTTTTCCCTTGAAGAGGAAAGGGTGATGTAGCAGAGGAGCAGTAAGTATTTCCCTCAGTTTGAGAACCAAGGTATCAATCCAGTCGGAGAATCTCGTCAAGTCCAGAGTACCTCCACAAACACAAAGAGCTTTCACCCAACGCTATAAAGGGGTTCTCAATCCCTTCAAGATTAATTGCAAAGTGAGATCTGAAGGCGGAAAGTGCAACGAAGAAAAAGTGTAAGGCTGAAAATATGGTGTGGAGTAGACCCGGGGGCCATAGTGTTCACTAGAGGCTTCTCTCAAAATAGTAAGTATTACGGTGGGTGAACAAATTACTGTCGAGCAATTGATAGAACCGCGCAAATTCATGATGATATCTAAGGCAATGATCACACATATATGCATCACGTCCGAGAGAAGTAGACCGATACTTTCTGCATCTACGACTATTACTCCACACATCGACCGCTATCCAACATGCATCTAGTGTATTGAGTTTATGAAGAAGAGAGTAACACCTTAAGCAAGATGACATCATATAGAGGGATAATCTCAAACCAATGATCAAAACCCCATCTTTTTACCCTTGATGGCAACAACATGATGCGTGCCTCGCTACCCCTTCTATCACTGGGTGAGGTCACCACACGGTATGAACCCAAAACCAAGCACTTCTCCCATTGCAAGAATCATATATCTAGTTGGCCAAACAAAACCCACAACTCGAAGAGAATTACAAGGATATGAAATCATGCATAAGAGAGATCAGAAGAAACTCAAATAAGATTCATAGATAATCTAATCGTAAATCCACAATTCATCGGATCTCGACAAACACACCGCAAAAGAAGATTACATCGGATAGATCTCCATGAAGATCATGGAGAACTTTGTATTGAAGATCCAAGAGAGAGAAGCAGCCATCTAGCTACTAGCTATGGACCCGTAGGTCTATGGTGAACTACTCACGCATCATCGGAGAGGTCATGGGGTTGATGAAGAAGCCCTCCGTATCCGAATCCCCCCTCCGGCAGGGCACCAGAACGTGCCCCAGATGGGATCTTGCGGAGACAGAAGCTTGCGGCGGCGGAAAAGTACTTTCGATGATCTCCTGATTTTTTCTGGGATTTTAGGGAATTTATAGGTGAAAGTCCTAGGGCAGAGGTGGCCAAGGGAGCCCAGAAGCTAGGGAGGCGCGCCCCCCCTGGCCGCGGCTAGGGGGCTTGTGGGGTCCCTGCAGGCCCCATGCCCTGATTCTGAGGCTTCTCGATCTTTTTCTGTTTCGGAAAAAATCTTCTTGGCAGTTTCGTTCCGTTTGGACTCCGTTCAAAATCCTCCTGTGAAAGGGGTCAAAAACATGGAAAAAACACGAACTGGCACTTGGCACTGAGTTAATAAGTTAGTCCCAAAAAATATATAAAAGGCATACAAAACATCCAAATTTGACAAGATAATAGCATGAAACCATAAAAAATTATAGATACGTTGGAGACGTATCACATCTCTAACCAAGACTTCCTTGATTATTGTGATATTGGTTCCATGGTTTCTACTATGCCAAAAGTTGTTTATGATTCTCTCTGGTTAGACGTGGAATTTTTTTCATCTTATCATGAACATGCTAACGGTGATATTTCTGAAATCCAGGGAAAGGTAAAAGATGTCCAGGTAACATTCTCTAAAAGGAGTGCAACAATTGATTTCTTCATCATGGAGCCCAACAAAGGGAATATAGTGCTTGGAAGGGACTTCCTCTGAGCCATGAGAGGCTTCATTGATTTAGGTAAAGGACACATAGGCTTATGACGGAAAGCGAAAGGTACGTACCCATTCCCTAGGAAAAATGAGGATGAACTTGTTGAGGATCCGTTTGAAGGTCTTTATAATTCCGATAACTTTGAAGAACTTTGATCCTCCTTCTTGCGTTATGCCTAGCTCAAAGGCATAAAAGAAAGTGCTTGTTGGGAGGCAACCCAATATATTTTTACTTTCTGTTTTAGTGGTCTTGATGTGTGTTACTACTGTAGCAACATCATCGTATCTTTATTTTTAAGCTTTGTGCCAAGTTATAGCCTCCAATTGCAAGAAAGATCAAGAATTGTGACATGTTGTCTAGAAACAGATTTTGTCTGCTTGACAAAAAAATTAGCCAAAAATCACCAAATCATATTTTTGATCTGAATTGTTTTGAAAGCATGCTCTATATAATTGCCTTTCAGACATCTCTTCTGAGTTTTTTGATTTGAGTTGCAGAAGTGCCCCGAATAAATTATTTACTCCTACTGTTATGTTTTTCACATATTCTGCGATGTTTTGTGTTTTCATTGTTTTGCGAATCCTAAGCTTGCTTTTTATTTGCAAAAATATTTTGGCAATCATTAAAAGCAGTAGCTTTTCATGAATTTTTTTGTTTCCATCAGGTATTGAATTATTTTATTAAGGGAACTAACCACTCTAATCAGCTTATGATGGGTTTTGTATGAAGGGAGTTTTCAAGTATGCGATGGGAGAGATGATGAAAGAAGATAAAGGAGTGTCAAGCGCTCAAGCTTGGGGATGCCCCCATGCACCCCAAGAAATATTCAAAGGAGACTCAAGCATCTAAGCTTGGGGATGCACCCGTGCATCCCCTTCTCTATCAACAATCATCAGGTCGTCCATCTCCATCCTATATTTTTATCACTTCATATGTTATGTGTTATGCTTGGAGAGTCCTGCTATTTGCTTTTTAGTTTGTTTTAGTTTTTCTTGCTGTTCATAACAAGTCGTAACCTAGCCTACCTTGTTTGGGAGAGAGACATGCTCCATTCCACTCTAGAACACAACATAGCTTTTCATGCTTATTCTTTTTGTGTGTTCTTCATCTTTTCGTAGCTACTGTCATGCTTAGCTCTTAGCTTTCATGCTTATCTTTTTAAGAGCTTTTACTTAGATTGATTTTGGAACTCTCTTGAGTTATCATGCTTATCTTGTTTAGAGAGTTGGCTTGTTGCACTGAGTTGTGTGTCTTGCATGAGTAGGTAACTGAGGTTGCTATTTAAGTATAGTAGTAACTTGCAATAGTTCCAAGGTATTGATTTGAGTAATGTTTGGACTATTGGTGCCAAGATCTTGATATATTAGTGATAGGTGTCGTATTTTGGGAAATCCGTGTGTTTTTCAAAAAACTAAAAACTAGTTGAGAACTCTAGCTACTAAATTGATCGCTAACCTCTGGAGGGGTTGAAATATATAGAGTACCCTCACATTACCATGAGTCGAGGATGCACAAGGATAACCAAACCCCAAAAGTTCCTCCTCGGGGTGCTTGTCTCTTTGTGAATTTCCTAACTAGATAGGGAGTTACCGATAATAAGTGTATGAGTTCTTCAGACTAATGTGAGTATTCAATTGTTGTCACTTCCACCATCCATATTTTGCTAGCCTCTTTGGTACCGTGCATTGCCCTTTCTCACATTAAGAGTTGCTCCAAACTTCGCTGGTGCATCCAAACCCATGACATCATACGCTGTTTCATGCATAAGCGTCATTATATTTTTCCTCAAAACAGCCACCAGACCTACCTATAAAGGCATTTCCATAGCCTTTCCGAGATAAATTGCCATGTAACATCCATCATCTCATGATTTGATCTACATGTCATACATGCTTTTTCTTGATCATAGAGCCACATGATAGTTGGGCCTTACCCAAATTATTGATACATGACGCGCTAGTATCATTGCATATCCTGCTACACTGGCAGAGACATACATTTTCATACATCATGATAGTTTTCACTTGTCTTTGTGTTGATTACTTCTTGTAAAGTGTGATGATTTTTCTTTCTATTCATGTAAAACATAGAGTGTTGCCCTTAAGTGAGGAAAAGATCCCAAAGAGGACAAAACAAAATATCCCAAAGAGGACAAATGAGAGATAAAAAAAGAGCCAAAGAGGCCACACAAAAAAAGAAAAAAAGAGAAATAAAAAGAGAGAAGGGGCAACACTACCATTCCTTTTGAAAGATCCACACTCGTACTCCATTACTATATTGGTACTACAAAGAGATTATCATTCATGCATAACTATGTGGGGATCCTTACACTATAGAACTTGGTTTACATATTCCAATGATGAGCCTCCTCAAAAGAGCTCTAGGTCTTCACGAGCAAACAATTTGGATGCACCCCCATTAGTTCCATTGGAGAGCTTACCTTAACTCATATGCGCATCCGTTACATGGAAATCCCTACTCCTCACATCATATCTATCATTTGGCTTTCTCTCGCCTATGGTTGTCCTCATTGATGTGAGTCTTTCACACCCTTTTGTCTTCCTTCCTCATCATTATTCTATTTGCCATCCTAAGTGCCAACATATCTTGCTTACGCTCATCCATTGCATGAGTGCTCAAAGTCGAAAGGGAGAGGATCATTTTGACTTGTGCCTGACAAGTGGTCCGGGGATGAGTCAAAATAAGATTCCAAAGGAGACTAAGTGTGAGGTTTAGTAGATTGAGTTCTCAATTAAAAAAATATTTATGATCTCAACCCATCTCCCACCTCCTGCACGCAAACACCATTTGGAGACATTCGAGTCACAAACAGCGAGAGCTCTTGCACCTTTATGTTCTTACTTTGCTAAATTCAATACTAGATATAGACTCTTGCTTGTTATTGTCTTGACTTGAATTGCATATCTCACTTGCTTTACTTTGAAGTTCTTATATGTGTGTTAGCATGTCACCACAGAAATTGTTGTGTTATCATTTATCTACTCGAGGACGAGCAGAAATTAAGCTTGGGGATGTTGCTACGTCCCAAACATATCTATAATTTCTGCTTGTTCCATGATCCTTTGGGTGACATTGTTATATGTTTTGCTACACTTTTATATCATTTTACACATATGTGGACTAACCTACTAACTCAGTGCACCCACTGCAAGTTTCTCTGCTGATGTCTATTTTGCAGGTGCTTTTACTCAATTTTTCGAAGCCCGAAAAAATCAGGAAAAAATATATAGAAAATTAGCGAAACAGAAGCTTCCACATCACCGAAGGGGGCCCACAGGGGGACCAGGGCCTTCCAGGCGGCCTGCTGGCGCAGCCAGGCCCTAGACCGCGCCAGGAGGTCGCCTGGGTGGGTTCCACCTCCTCCGGTTCCCTCCTTCGGTATATATTTAGAGTCCCGAGAGGAAACCCTCGCAGATTTTCAGGAATCGTGAATTTCTCCATCGTTCCTCCACCGCAGCGCTTCCGAGATCGGGAGCGTGAGGAGACCTCTTCCCGGCACCCTGCCAGAGGGAGGATTGACCTCTGGGAGCTTCTCCACCACCATGGATGCTTCCCGGATGTGCCGTGAGTAGTTTCCCTTGGACCATCAGTCCATGACCAGTAGCTATGTGATTTCTTCTCTCCAATCTTGTGCCTCAATGGTTAGTCCTTGTGATCTGCCCTACATGATCAAGGCATCTATGTAATTCTCTTGCTATTGCTATGCTCGGTTTGTTGGGATCCGATGGATTATGAGATTATGTTCAGATTGTTATGAGTTATATATTTGATTATCCTTTTATATTATGTTCCTTAGTGATTCATGCATGTTCTCCGTTGCTTTTTATTGCTTTGGCCAAGTAGTAGATCGTAACTCCAAGAGGGGGCGTTATGCATGATTGTGGGTTCGGGCCCCTCGATGTCTAGCTTGAGTGACAGCAACACGAGACTAGGGGATGTGCTTGTTGCCACCGGGGAGAAAACAACGGTGCTTGTGACCACGGTTGCAAGGATTATTTACCTTACGCATAGTGCGTTAATGCAGTTGTCCGTTGCTTTGAGTTTACACTTTGGTTGGGACTCGCAACTTAATACCGGAGAGATGTTCTGGATAGATATATCAAGGTGGATGATTAGTAAGTAGATGCTTACGAATAAACGGTCTACTTGTGTTGGCGTATTGCCCATTACCGTTGAACCTCTAACTATCAAGGAGCATAATTATCATTGCGGTGCGATCATAATTCTGTCAATTGCCCAACTGTGATTTGTTTACCCTAGCATAGTTGTTTATCGTCTTTTGGGAGAGAGACATTGATACGTCTCAAACGTATCTATAATTTTTGATGGTTCCACGTTGTTATCTTGTCTTCTTTGGTTGTTTTATGTACCTTTTATATCTTTTTTGGGACTAACTTATTAATTCAGTGCCAAGTGCCAGTTCCTTTTTTTCCGTGTTTTTGACTCTTTTCAGATCTGATTTTGGAACGGAGTCCAAACGGAAGAAAAACCCCGAAATGATTTTTTCTCGAACGGAAGAAGACCAGGGGGCTTTTGGGCCAAGCCAGGTGGGCTCGAGGGAGCCCACAAGCCCCCACTCCACCACCAGGGGGGAGGCGGCGGTGGGCAGGCTTGTGGCCTCCCTGACCGCCCCCTGACATAGGTCTTTGGCCTATAAATTCCCAAATATTCCGCAAAAAATCAGGGGAGCCTCGAAAATACTTTTCCGTCGCTGCAAGCTTCCGTTTCCGTGAGATCTAATCTGGAGACCCTTCCCGGTGCCCTGCCGGAGTGGACTTTGGAGTTGGAGGGCTTCTTCATCATCATCATCGCCCCTTCAATGACTCGTGAGTAGTTCACTTCAGACCTACGGGTCCGTAGTTAGTAGCTAGATGGCTTCTTCTCTCTCTTGGATCTTCAATACAAAATTCTCCATGATCTTCATGTAGATCTATCCGATGTAATCTTCTTTGGCGGTGTGTTTGTCGAGATCCGATGAATTGTGGATTTGTGATCAGATTATCTATGATATATATTTGAGTCTTTGCTGATTTCTTATATGCATGATTTGATATCCTTGTAAATCTCTCCGAGTCTTGGGTTTTGTTTGGCCAACTAGATCTATGATTCTTGCAAAGGGAGAAGTGCTTGGTTTTGGGTTCTACCATGTGGTGACCTTTCCCAGTGATAGTAGGGGCAGCAAGGCACACATCAAGTAGTTGCCATCAAGGGTAAAAGATGGGGTTTTTATCATTGGTTTGAGATTATCCCTCTACATCATGTCATCTTGCTTAAGGCGTTACTCTGTTCTTATGGACTTAATACTCTAGATGCATGCTGGATAGCGGTCGACGTGTGGAGTAATAGTAGTAGATGCTGAAAGTATCGATCTACTTGTTTTGGACGTGATGCCTATAGATATAATCATTGCATAGATATCGTCACGACTTTCGCGGTTCTATCAATTTCTCGATAGTAATTTGTTCACCCACCGTCTACTTGCTTTCATGAGAGAAGCCACTAGTAAACACTATGGCCCCCGGGTGTATTCACATCCATCGTTTACACCTCCGCTTTTACTTTGCTTTGTTACTTTGTTGCTTTCAGTTCTCACTTGGCAAACAATCTATAAGGGATTGACAACCCCTTCATAGCGTTGGGAGCAAGCTTTTGTGTTTGTGCAGGATCTTGTGATACTCCTCCACTGGATTGATACCTTGGTTCTCAAATTGAGGGGAATACTTACCGTCACTGTGCTACATCACCCTTTCCGCTTCAAGGGAACACCAACGCAAGGCTCCAAGGCCACGGGGGAAATCCTTTGCATACTTGCCTCGGAAGTCCCTTAAGGCGTAGCCGCAGCTGAAGGATTACTGGTGCTGTCGACACACCTGTTTCTGGCGCCATTGGAAGGACTTTTGTGCATTAGTATAGCTGACATCAACATCACTAGTGAACACCATGTGACTCCGGTCCATATCACCATCATTGTTTACACCTCCATCATTTACCGTTTCATTTACTTTTCCGTTGCAGTCTCTATTACCTTCCCACTTGTGTTTTGATCCTTCGCAAACTACAAGGCCGGAGAGATTGACAACCTCTCTGTACTCGTTGGGAGCAAAGTTGTTTGTTGTGTGTGCAGGTCCACTTCTTCTCCTAGTGCCAGGGTGGAAGACACCTACTTGTTGAGCCTAGGAGTCCTACTGGTTCGATAAACCTTACATTCTCTGTGTGGGAGAAATTTGCTGTTGACTACATTTCCACCTTCCACTTGCGGTAACCAACGAGGGGCGAGAAGTATATGTTGAGAAACGTTGCATGGGAAACAAAAAAATTCCTACGGACACAAATACCTATCTTGGCGATGTTCATCTACAAGAGGGAGATCAGATCCACATAGCCTTGTATATCACTAAGCAAGAAGCGTTAAGAAACGCGGTTGATGTAGTGGTGCAACTTCGTGATTCAAGTCAGCGTCGTCCCACGATCCGTCCCACGATCCATCCTGATCTAGCACTGAACGGACGACACCTCCACGTCCAGCACACGTACAGCTCGATGACGATCTATGCCTTCTTGATCCAGCAAGATAGACGGGGAAGTAGATGAGTTCTCCGGCAGCGTGACGGCACGCCGGTGATGGTGATGATCTATTCCTGCAGGGCTTTGCCCGAGCTCCGCAGAAATCCGATCTAGAGGAAGAACTACGAGGTATAGGTTTGAGTTGCACGTGGCAAAGTTGTGTCTGAAAAACACTAAAACCTCTAGTATATATAGGAGGAGGGGAGGGGCTAGCCTTGGGGATCAAGGGAGCCCCTAGGGCGTGATACGTCTCCAACGTATCTATAATTTTTGATGGTTCCATGGTATTATCTTGTCATCTTTGGATGTTTTGCATGCATGAATATGCTATTTTATATCTTTTTTGGGACTAACCTATTAACTCAGTGACAAGTGCCACTTCCTGTTTTTTCCGTGTTTTTGACCTTTTTCAGAGGGGAATATTAAACGGAGTCCAAATGGAATAAAACCTGCGGAATGATTTTTTCCATAACAGAAGACACGCAGGAAAGTTGAGAACCAAGGCAGGGGACCTCGGAGAAGGTCACAAGCCACCCAGGCCCGACCTAGGGGGGGGGGCTAGCAGGCTTGTGGGCCCCCTGTGGCTCCCCTGCCCTAGTTCTTCCGCCTATAAATTCCCTAAAAATCTGAAACCACGGGAGAGAGCCACGAAAATACTTTTCCGCCGCCGCAAGCTTCTGTCTCCGCAAGATCCCATCTGTTGCACGTTCTGGTGCCCTGCCGGAGGGGGGATTCGGACACGGAGGGCTTCTTCACCAACACCATTTCTTCTCCGATGATGCGTGAGTAGTTCACCACAGACCTTTGGGTATAGCTAGTAGCTAGATGGCTTCTTCTCTCTCTTGGATCTTCAATACAAAGTTCTCCATGATCTTCATGGAGATCTATCCGATGTAATCTTCTTGTGCGGTGTGTTTGTCGAGATCCGATGAATTGTGGATTTATGATCAGATTATCTATGATTATTATTTGAGTCTCCTCTCATCTCTTATATGCATGATTTCGTATCCTTGTAATTCTCTTCGAGTTGTGGGTTTTGTTTGGCCAACTTGATCTATAATTCTTGTAATGGGACAAGTGCTTGGTTTTGGGATCGTACCGTGCGGTGTCCTCACACAGTGACAGAAGGGGTAGCGAGGCACACATCGTGTTGTTGCCATAAAGGGTAAAAAATATGGGGTTTATATCTATTGCATGAATTTATCCCTCTACATCATGTCATCTTGCTTAAGGCGTTACTCTGTTTGTTATGAACTTAATACACTAGATGCATGCTGGATAGCGGTTGATGTGTGGAGTAATAATAGTAGATGCAGAAAGTATCGGTCTACTTGTCTCGGACGTGATGCCTATATGTATGATCGTTGCCTTAGATATCATCATGACTTTGCGCGGTTCTATCAATTGCTCGACAGTAATTCGTTTACCAACCGTAATACTTGCTATCATGAGAGAAGCCTCTAGTGAACACTATGTCCCCCGGGTCTACTGCACATCATATTTTCAGCCTTACACTTTTACTTTGTTGCACTTTCCGCCTTCACATCTCACCTTGCAGTTAACCATGAAGGGATTGACAACCCCTTTGTAGCGTTGGGTGCAAGTTTGCTGTTTTTGCGCAGGTACTTTGGAGATTTGCCTTGATACTCCTACTGGATTGATACCTTGGTTCTCAAACTAAGGGAAATACTTACTGCTACTGATGGGGTTATAGTCCTAGGGTAGGGTCATAAGCCTGCCCTATAAGTCCTACCCAAGGACTACCCTTCATAAGGGATAAGGCCCTTAGTCAGTTCCGACTGAATTAAGGACTCCCCATCATCCAGTCGGTGACGAATCCTCCATCATCCAGTCGGAGATGAGCATTCGGAGTGTATCAAACTAACCGACTGGATTCCACTCTGTGCATCGTAACCCCCCTAGGGGGAAACGGTCATACGTTTCCATGTGCCTTTATTAGCATTTAAGACGTACTTACCTGTAACGTAGGCATTTATTCGCCACTACTCCACCCCTGTGCATCGAACCGTTGTGAAGGGCAGCGCACTCTATATAAGCCACCCTTCCCCACTGGTGCAAGGGTTAGCAATCCACTGTAATCCATATTCCACTTGACAACAAGCTCCCAAGAGCACTGAGATGTAGGGCTATTACCTCCACCGTTGAGGGGCCTGAACTCATACAACCTCGCCGTAGCTAAGGCTCTGCCCATCCTTTCGTACCCTACACATCTACTGTCAGACTTATACCCACGACAGTTGGCGCCCACCGTGGGGCACGCGCCTAAGCGACTTCCGGCGAGTTTGCGACTACATCTTTTCGTCATGTCATCCGGTGGAGATTTGAGCATGGGTCACGAGATCCTCTTCGGCGCTCTCTCCTTCATCGTCGACGATTCGGCATGGCTTCGGGACGCCCCTCTCGATGTCGAGGCGCTCCCCGTCGCGGGGCTACGCACTTCCGTGCCGTCGCCCGCGGTATTCTTCTTCTCCAGCAGTCGGCTCCAGTGTCGACCTACGCCGCCGTCACGCGCCGCAACAAGCGGTCCCGCCGTCCGCGGCTCCAGCGTTGGGTGCAACACGCCTAGGCGCGCCAGAATGCGTCGTCACAAGTGGCGGTCCTAGAGTCGGTTGTGGTTGCACCGCCATCCCAGCGCTCGGACTCATTTCCGAACGAGTTTCCTTCCTAGCACTTGGGTCGCGGGCCTGCGGCTGAAGTGCACATGGACAACTCCCATGAAAGTCCCCGCCAAACTGGCCGGAACGAAGACGAGGTCGGCGAAACATCCGACGCTCGCCATCCTCCCCGCCGTTCTGCCAGTCGGCACACTCGGCGGAGCAACGTGGAGGTGTTCCGCACTCCCGTCCTAAACCTGGCTGCCGCCGCCAAGATAGCCGATTCCCTTCAGCCGACTGATTCATAGGCTGGCAGGGGGATCGAGGAAATCCGCGCCCTGCTGCACACGGCGCAACAGCAAAATTCGGCGGTCTCCCAGTCGCACAACAGGATCCACAATAGTTCTGTTCATGCGAACACGCATCGGTCAGTTCACAGCCCCGGTTCTCATCAGCGACACAAGGGAGGCAGCCGTTCCATAAATCCCGAAGATCATCGCCGTTCACGCACCCCTCCGCCGGGTGGGCCCTACGGGCCCGACATCATGATGATCGGCGGTCAGTCGGTGACACTTACGATCCAAGGCCCGACGCGAGAGGGCATATCGCCCAGCGGAGGGTCGACAAGGGCCGAGCCCACCGCGATGGTCTCGATATGGACCTTCCGAGTGGTAGCAGGACCATCGTCTCTGGTCCCGAGTGTTTCAGTCGAGCCATCGGTTCGGCTGACATCCCTCCCAACTTCCGATTGGCGACGGGGATCAGCAAGTTTACAAGAGAATCCAAGCCAGAAACGTGGCTGGACGACTACCGAGTGGCAGTCCAGATCGGAGGAGGGGACGACCACGCCGCCTTGAAGCACCTCCCTCTGATGCTCGACGGCTCGGCACGGGTGTGGCTGAACCAATTGGCCCCCTCAAGCATCTACAGCTGGGCAGATCTGGCCCGAGTATTCATCAAGACCTTCGAAGGGACGTGCAAACGCCCTGCTGGCCTCGTAGAACTCCAGCATTGTGTCCAGAAGCAGAATGAACCCCTGCGCGATTTCATTCAGCGTTGGACGACCCTCTACCACACGGTGGAGAACGTCACAGAGCACCAAGCAGTCTGCGCCTTCAAGGCAGGCATGCGGTACAGAGATTTGTACCTGAAGTTCGGTCGAACCGGCGACATCTCCATGAGTAAGATGATGGAGATAGTGGCACGCTATGCAAATGGCGAAGAAGAGGACCGCATCCGTAGCGGCAAGCACAAAACGTCGCCGATGGAGATGGGAATAGCACTCGGAAGCAGAAGCAGAAAGCTCCGTCCACTCCGCAGGCAGAAGCCGCAGCTATTACCAATGCCAAGTTCAAGGGCAAGGGGAAGGCTCAGTTCACCCCCAAGAAGAAGCAGTTCAATAACCCCATCCTGGACCATCCATGTCCGATTCACACAAAGATGGATGAAGAGGGCAACGCCATATACCCTAAGCATACCACTCGGCAATGTCGCCTCCTGATCCAGGGGTTCGGCGAAGGGCAATCGAGTGAAAAGGGAAATGAACAGGATGAGGAGGACAAGGAGGATCCGTTCCCCCAAGTCCATGCAACACTGATGATTTTTGCTGACGTTGAGAGCAAGAGTCGACTGAAGCTGGTGAACAGGGAGGTGAACATGGCCAAGCCGACCAACCCCACGTTCCTCAAATGGTCTCAGACTGCGATCACCTTTGACCAGTCGGATCATCCAGCACACGTACCCACCCCAGGGAGGCAGGCTCTGGTCGTCGACCCGGTGGTGGAAGGAGTCCGACTGCGCAAAGTCCTCATGGACGGCGGCAGTGGCTTGAACATCATGTACGCCGACACTCTCAAGGGGATGGGCATTCCGATGTCCAAACTCAGCGAGAGCAGCATGCAGTTCCATGGAGTCGTCCCTGGACGAAAGGCCAAGTCACTCGGCCAGATCGCGTTGGACGTCGTCTTCGGCTCCGACAAGAACTTCCGCAAGGAAAAGCTGACGTTCGAGGTGGTGGACTTCCAGAGCGCGCACCACGCAATTCTGGGCCGCCCGGCGTATGCGCGTTTCATGGCCCGCCCATGTTACGTGTACCTGAAGCTGAAGATGCCAGGCCCGAAAGGTGCGATCACTATCACAGGCAATCGACAGTGGGCCGAGGAGTGTCTGCAGCACGGATCAAGGATCGCCGATCAGCAGATGGCTGTCCTCGAGCTTGACGAGTACAAGAAAACAGTCGACCCCGCTGACTTGATTCGTTCGAAGAAGCCAGCTTCGGAGTCCGCATTCCAGTCGGCGGGAGAGACGAAGAAGGTCAGCATCCACCCGACGGACGACACCGCTGCCCCGACGAATATCTCGACCACCCTCGATCCTAAATAGGAAGCCGAGCTCATCCAATTCCTCCGTGAGAACTGGGACATCTTCGCATGGAAGCCCTCTGACATGCGAGGTGTACCCAGGGAGTTGGCTGAGCACCGACTGCATGTGGATCCCGCCGCTCGGCCTGTCCGAGAACGCCTGCGTCGGTCCGCCGCGCACAAGAGGAAGGCAATCGGAGAAGAGGTGGCCAAGCTTTTGGCAGCCAACTTCATTCGTGAGGTACACCACTCCGAGTGGCTCGCCAACATTGTCATGGTGCCCAAGAAGGACAAGTCGCTCCGAATGTGCATCGACTTCAAGCACCTCAATAAGGTCTGCCCGGAAGATCATTTTCCGCTCCCCCGCATTGATCAAATTGTCAAACGAGAAGAAGAAGGCAAAGCATACAAGGTTCAGCGGCCAGTGTATTATGTCTCCGAAGTCCTGACTCCTTCCAAGCAGAGGTATCCCCACTATCAAAAACTTATCTACGGGATTTACATGACTGCGAAGAAGGTGGCTCATTATTTCCAAGACCACTCGGTGTCTGTCATTTCTGATGCTCCGTTGTCAGAAATCCTCCACAATCGGGACGCATCGGGTCGAGTGGCGAAGTGGGCAATGGAGATGTTATACTACGACATCAAGTTCGAGGCCAAGAAAGCTATAAAGTCTCAAGCTCTGGCTGACTTCATAGCAGAATGGGTAGAACAACAGCAACCGACCCAGATCTACTCGGCTCATTGGACAATGTTCTTCGATGGGTCCAAGATGTTGAATGGCTCCGGCGCTGGCGTTGTGATCATATCGCCAAAGGGTGACAAACTCAAGTATGTGTTGCAGATACACTTTGATTCATCCAACAATGAGGCATAGTATGAAGCTCTCCTTTATGGACTGCACATGGCCATCGCACTCGGCATCCGTCGCCTGATGGTCTATGGCGATTCGGATTTGGTGGTTAATCAGGTGATGAAGGAGTGGGACGTCAGGAACCCCACCATGACCACATACTGCAATGCAGTGAGGAAGCTCGAGAAAAAGTTTGAAGGTCTAGAACTCCACCATGTTCCACGACTGAAGAACCAAGCAGTTGATGAGTTGGCATAACTCGGATCCACTCGGAGACCAGTCCCGAGTGACGTCTGCCTCGAGCACCTTCACCTTCCCTCAGTTAAGGAAGATCCTTTCACAGAGGAACCAGTACAACCAAAGAGCTCGACAGATCCGATTGAAGTCGAAGTCCCTGCTGTGGTTGATTTGATCATGGAGATTCTTGCTATCATCCCCGATTGGACTGTGCCGTTTATTGCATACATCCTGAGGCAAGAGTTACCAGAAGACGAAGTCCAAGCCAGACAGATCATCCGCAGGTCAAAGTCGTTCACTGTCATTGACGGCCAGTTGTATAAGGAAAGCATTTCAGGCGTCCTTCAACGCTGCATCTCCCCTGACGAGGGACAGTTAATCCTAGAAGAAATTCACTCGGGAACCTGCGGTCATCACGCCTCTTCAAGAGCAATCGTCGCCAAAGCATTCAGAGCTGGCTTCTTCTGGCTGCAGGCGAATGAAATGGAGAAAGATATGGTCGACCGATGTGAAGGCTGTCAGTTCTACTCTAACAAGTCCCACAAGCCAACATCTGCGTTGAAGACAATCCCTCTTGTTTGGCCATTTGCGGTATGGGGATTAGATACAGTCGGTCCATTCAGGACAGGCCAAGGGGGATTCACACATCTGTTGGTGGCAGTCGACAAGTTCACAAAGTGGATCGAAGCCAAGCCCATCAAGAAGCTCGATGCCCTAACGGCCAGCAAGTTTGTCAGGGACATCATCTCCAGATTCGGGGTACCTCACAGCATAATCACTGACAACGGAACAAACTTTGACTCGGACAGGTTCAAAGGTTTCTGTACATGCCAAGGTATCCGAGTGGATTTTGCATCTGTGGCGCATCCCCAAACAAACGGGCAAGTAGAGCGGGCGAATGGACTTATTCTGCAAGGTTTGAAGCCTCGACTCCTACGAGAGGTGGGACATGCCGCTGGCGCATGGGTCACTGAGCTACCTTCGGTGCTTTGGGGTCTCCGCACAACCCCAAATAGATCTACAGGGCGATCCCCGTTCTTCCTCGTTTACGGAGCAGAGGCAGTCCTTCCGAGTGACTTTCTTCACAACGCTCCACGAGTTGAACTCTTCTCCGAAGCTGAAGCAGAACAAGCAAGGCAAGACGGAGTGGATCTTCTAGAGGAGGTGCGCGAGATGGCACTGACTCGCTCAACCATTTATCAACAAGATCTGCGGCGCTTTCACGCGCGACACGTCAGGAGTCGTACATTCCAAGCAAGCGACCTGGTGCTCCGAGTGGATCAGCAGAGACCTCACAAGTTGGCTCCCGCCTGGGAAGGAACCTTCATCATCTCCAAGGTGCTGAACAACGGAGCATACCGACTCTACAACATCGACAGGGAAACGGACGAGCCGCGAGCATGGAACGGAGATCTCCTGAAGCGCTTCTACACGTGACCGTCGACTGAAGCAATGTAAAGAACAAGTATCGGTGAAATAATACAAAGCAGATTGAGTTTTTGCAGATTCAAAATTCTTCCGCGGTCGCAGACTCCGGTCTCAAAAAAAAAAACTTAGCTGCGATCAAGGATCGCCTAAGTACTAACTTTCTCCGAGTGTGCACTAAACGTCGCACTCGGGGACTTAGCTGCGATCCAGAATCGCCTAAGTATTAACTTTCTCCGAGTGTGCACTAAACGTCGCACTCGGGGACTTAGTTGCGATCCATAATCGCCTAAGTATTAACTTTCTCCGAGTGTGCACTTAACGTCGCACTCGGGGACTTAGCTGCGATCCAGAATCGCCTAAGTATTAACTTACTCCAATTGTGTACTTAACGTCGCACTCGGGGACTTAGCTGCGATCAAGAATCGCCTAAGTACAAACTATTTCCGAGTGTGCACTAAACGTCGCACTCGGGGACTTAGCTGCGATCAAGAATCGCCTAAGTACAAACTATATCTGAGTGTGCACTAAACGCGCACTCGGGGACTTAGGTGCGATCAAGAATTGCCTAAGTATTAACTTTCTCCGAGTGTGCACTTAAAGTCGCACTCGGGGACTTAGCTGCGATCAATAATCGCGTAAGTACAAACTTTCTCCGAGTGTGCACTAACCGTCGCACTCAGGGACTTAGCTGCGATCACGAATCGCCTAACTGCACACTTTCTCCGAGTATGCACTTAACGTCGCACTCGGGGACTTGTCTGCGATCAAGAATCGCTTAAATAGAAAGCTTCCTTCGAGTGTATCTCACAGATCTACTCGGAGGCTTAGCAGACCCTCATTGAGGCTCATGTAGATGTCAAGACCACTGACAATTACATGAGTAGCAGAACCTCATTGAGGCTGATGTAGATGTCAAGACCATTGACAATTACATGAGTAGCAGAACCTCATTGAGGTTCATGTAGATGTCAAGACCACTGAAAATTACATGAGTAACAACTCGCTCTGAGCACGACCTTACAGTCGCACTCGAAGACTTAGGCGCGATCACGAATCGCCTAAGTACTCAATTGCCTTCGAGTGTATCCCACAGATCCACTCGGAGACTCAACAGACCCTCAGTGAGGCTCATGTCGATGTCAAGACAACTGACAATTACATGAGGAGCAAAACCTCATTGAGGCTCATGTAGATGTCAAGACAACTGACAATTACATGAGTAACAACTCGCTCCGAGTACGACCTTACAGTCGCACTCGAAGGCTTAGCCGCGATCACGAATCGCCTAAGTACTCAATTGCCTTCGAGTGTATCCTACAGATCCACTCGGAGACTCAGCAGACCCTTAGTGAGGCTCATGCAGATGTCACGACAACTGACAATTACATGCTCCGCATGTTTGCCATTGTCTTCACCAAGAAACGCCAAACAAAAACGACGAGCCAAAATCGTGTCAACAATTCTTCGACAAAAGAAGAGAAAAAGATTCGATTCAAATTCAAAGTTCGCCTAAGGGTAGGTGACTCGGTGTAGATCAAGCTTATCCACACCGAACCACGAATGTGACGGCCAACAGCAGTGGGCAAAGTTTGTTACAACCAACCCTCGGCATACCGAGGTAAAAGTTTTCTTAAACATCGTCAGGACTGGCACTGGGACTGGCAGGCTCCACAAAAGTGTCGAGGTCGATCCCGTCTGCGATGCGAGTGGCGCTCTCAAGGAAGGTCTCCATGAAATCTTCGAATCGAAGCTTTTTGGTGTTGGCGACTTGCAACGCCTTCAGCTTCTCTTCGCGAGCCTCCTTGTAGTGCACTCGGACCAGCGACAGAGCCGCGTCCGCACCACAGCGAGCCGCAGACTTCTTCCACGCCTGCACTCGGTTCGGGACCTCCTCTAGCCGAGTCATCAAGCCTTCCATCTCGTGCCGAGACTCGCCCTCAGGCCAAAGCTCCTTGTCTATTCGGCCGACGACCTCTCTCAGTCGACCGATGAAAGGTCCCACTTTGCCCAGGCGAATGTGCGCTCAAAGCATATCTCGATTGGCGTCCTCGCCGAGTGGAACGTTCGGAAGAATTGACCGCTCAACGTCAGCTGCTTCAGCCTCAGCATCCATGCAAAAATCTACGAAGACAGGACGAGCAAAAAGTAAGCACAACATGAAATGCACAGTCGAGAAGCACTCAGAAAAACAGAACTTACCACCGAGAAGCGCTATCATCTTTCGGGCCCAGTCACTGACGTAATTCTCCTGTGCTATGCACCGCCTGTTCAACACCTGCATCTGTCTCATCAGCTCGGTCCTTTGTTTCCCCATTTTCTCCACTTCAGCCGCCAATGGCTTGTTTGCCTCACGGGCCTCCTCCAAGGACTTTTCTCGTTCAGCCAGAACATCCTTCATACCAGCCAAGGCAACCATTGCTGCATCCAATTCCCCAGCAAACTGAACCTTTTCAGCCCTCAGAGTCTCGTACGCTGCTCCCATCTCGCAAGTTTTCTGCAAGTCAGCGCCAAGAGACGATCAAACAAATTCAACAAGGACAACAATAAAAATTCTAAGTTCTTCAGACCCCTGCCGACGCAAGCAGTCGACAGCGGTCTCGGGGACTACACCCAGTGGGTTCACTAAGAGTGACCCCACTGGCATGAAGCTCAAACAGGTCCGCCCTATTGAGATACATGACAACTAACAAGCCTATGAGGTTACTACTACCCGACCTGAGTAACATTACTCTCGGGGACTCATCCAGTAGGTGCACTCGGAGTGCCCCCACTGGTAACATTCGAACAGATTAGTTTTTGATCTGATCAAGTTAAAGAAAATGTGTATAAAGACAACTGCCGGTGCAAGCACTCGACAGAAGTCTCGGGGACTACACCCACTGGGTTCAGTAAGAGTGAACCCACTACAAAATAATCATACTGTATCCGAGTGCATTGCTCAAACACCCAGTGGGTTACAAGAGGAAAGTAAATACTTACTAGCCCACTTACTCGGATATCGTCCCGCAGTTCCAACTTCGCTTGTACACGGACGCGATGGAGTCGTACGCGCTCTTGGCCTCTCCCGCCATCAGCTCCGCCTGCACCATGGCCCCCTTGGCAGCTCCCACCTGATCTTCCGGGAGGCGCTAGACGTTGTACTGGACAGTCGACGGACCTGGCATTGTAGGAGATTCCTTGGGCATCCCAAGGCCTGCTCCAGTCGGTTCAGCAGCGATCAGCGCCGTTTCAGTCGACGACATCGTCTCAGTCGGCGGCGCGTCCATGGAGAGAGTAGTAACCGGCGGAACAACCTCAAGGACAGGCACCGCAGCTTGCTCGGACCTCCTCTGGTCGCCCTCCTCCACATAAATCACCCCTGAGGGAAACCCGACCGAACGGCGTGAGACCATAGGAAAAAGGCAAGGCCAAAGACAGAATTCGTGATGCAATAACGTAAACTCTCGGAATTGCCACGACGCACCTGGCTGGGATATGACAACGTTGTCCATGTCCATGGGATCGTCCCCCTGGCATGCTGGAGAGGTGGCAGAGGTGGCAACTCTGTCGAGTAAAATTCATTCGACCAATAAGTAGGAGTTCAATGAATACTGGAAGAAGATAGAAGAACAAAGCACTTACGTTGAGGTGACGGGAACTGTGACCCTCATCCGCGGCAAAGCCTTCCGAGGCTTAGATCCACTCGGTTTGGCCACCTTAGAGGGCTGACCCGCAGACTCAGCAGCAGCGTCCCTGGTCCTCTTTGTGCTCCGACCACTCGGAACCGCGGGAACGGCTGGCGAGGTGCTCGGAACCACAGGAGCAGCTGGCGGGGCACTCGAGGATGCTGGAGGGGCCGAAGGAGCCTCGGGTTCATGACGACGTTTAGTTCGAAGCTCTGGCGGTGGGGGTGGCGAGTTCTGCTCCTCATCTTCCTCCTCTTCTTCTTCGGACTCCTCCTCCATCTCCCCACTGTCGGAGACATACTCGACGCTCTCCACGCCGCCCTCCTGGCTACCTTCCTCTTCCTCGGCCGGATTCCCGTTCGAGACAGGAGAAAACCAGTTGGTCCACGCCTGCACGAGATACAGTTAGCAACATCAGACGTCAGACAGTGATTCAAGAAAGCAATAAATCTAAGACAATTGTGTGCACTCGACAAGTTATACTCACTTCGTTCGGAGGAGGGTTGTCCGTGCGGAAGGCCTTCACTCGCCGGGCTCCTCTAGGGTTTTCGCAGGCGCTTGTGACGTTGAGGACCCACGACGCCACCGTCTCCCCGGTCACGCACTTGACGTTAGTCCGAGTGGAGTCCTCAGGCCCCGTGTAGTGCCACATGGCGTGGTGTCGAGCTTGCAGAGGCTGGATACGCCGACCCAGAAAAACCTCCAGCAAATCTATGCCGGTGACTCCCCTTCGGACGACATCTACAAGCACATCTACCAGAGGCTGGATCTGAATCTTCTCCGCCTTCGTGAGCGCGAGCTGCTTAGGCGGAGCCGGTCGATCTAAGCTAAAAGGAGGCAGTCCAGTTGTGGCATTCGGGCGTGCAACGTCCTGGCAGTAGAACCATGTCGACTGCCAGTTCCTAACAGATTCACACAACTGAAGAGCGGGATAGCTACTTTTACTCTTATTTTAGAAGCCTAAGCCTCCGCAGAGCTGGAGGAGGTGAGTTTTATCATCCGACTGGTTAAGTCGTTTGATGGTTTGGGATCTAGCAGAGAAGATGTGTTTGAAAAGCCCCCAATGGGGAGGACAGCCGATGAAACACTCGCACAGCACGACAAAGGCAGAGAAATGAGCTATTGCGTTGGGAGGAAAATGGTGGAGCTGCGCCCCGAAGTGGTTCATTATACCTTCGAAGAAGGGATGAGGAGGCAGAGAGAAACCTCGGTGCACGTGGCTGAGCAGCAAGACGCGCTCCCCCTCCTGGGGCGCCGGCTCGGTCTCGCCCTCCGCCGGCAACCTCCACGACTTGTGCGCAATCATTCCGTGCTCCACTAACTCCAGCAAGTTCTCCTCCGTCACCGTGGAGGGGAGGAAATCCCCCTGGATCCAACCCGCCGGTAGCGCTCGCTGCCGCCGGTGAGCACGAGCTGCCGCCTTCCCCTTCTTCTTCCGCGCCTCTAGCTTGCTAGTCTGCCCCTTTGTCATGGCGGAGGCTGCAGATCCGCAAGGGAGAAGGAGAAGGAAGGATCTTGGGATGGGCAGGAGATGGCGAGAGAAGCGGGGCAAGTGCAAGTTATCCGGCGAGTGTAACGAAAAACCCTCGCCGCAGAAGTTTAAATAAGGTTCCGACTGGGTCACTAGCAAGTGGCCCCGAAATCTTATCCCCCGACCGGTTGCTGCGATATTAGTGGAGAAGATGAAGGCGCGGGAATCGAGGCATCAGGTACTACTCGATTGCGATGTCGTCATCCCCGCCGAGCGCGCAGCAACCGAAATTTGAGGATCCCGGAAAATCCGCCGCTGTCAGTTGACTGGTCACGTCAAAAGATACCACAGAGGCACTCGGTCCCTGACAGGTCGTTTCACAAATACATCCACTCGGATCATTGGTCAAAGAAGATAAAATGGATCAAGGCAGACAACGCAAAAGTCGCATCTGTACCAGTCGGATCCGTACTCCAAGCATCGCTTCGTCGTTCCAACCCCAATCCATTCAGGGACTAATGATGGGGTTATAGTCCTAGGGTAGGGTCATAGGCCTTCCCTATAAGTCCTACCAAAGGACTACCCTTCATAAGGGATAAGGCCCTTAGTCAGTTCCCACTGAATTAAGGACTCCCCATCATCCAGTCGGTGAAGAATCCTCCATCATCCAGTCGGAGATGAGCATTCGGAGTGTATCAAAGTAACCGACTGGATTCCACTCTGTGCATCGTAACCCCCCTAGGGGGAAACGGTCATACGTTTCCATGTGCCTTTATTAGCATTTAAGATGTACGTTACCTGTAACGTAGGCATTTATTCGCCACTACTCCACCCCTGTGCACCGAACCGTTGTGAAGGGCAACACACTCTATATAAGCCACCCTTCCCCACTGGTGCACAGGTTAGCAATTCACTGTAATCCATATTCCACTCGACAACAAGCTCCCAAGAGCACTGAGACGTAGGGCTATTACCTCCACCGTTGAGGGGCCTGAACTCATACAACCTCGCCGTAGCTAAGGCTCTGCCCATCCTTTCGTACCCTACACATCTATTGTCAGACTTATACCCACGACAGCTACTATGTTGCATCACCCTTTCCTCTTCAAGGGAAAAACCAACAAAATCTCAAGAGGTAGCAAGAAGAATTTCTGGCGCCGTTGCCTGGGAGTATCAAGTCATGAATAGTCTTCCTCCAACGTGTCAATTTCTGGCACTGGGGACTGTTCTAAGTGAAGCTTATCCAAGTAACCGTCCCAAACTCATGTCTTGAATTTACTTTTTTTGCCTCTCGATTTCCTCTCCCCCACTTCTGAAAAACAAAATTTACAAAAATATTTTCCTTTTTCGTTCGCCCTTTTCTTTCGCTTGCTTTCTGTTTGCTTGTGTGCTTGTATGCTTGCTAAGTCACCATGACTGAAAACACCAAGTTGTGTGACTTCTCGAATACTAATAATAATGATTTTATTAGTACTCCGATTGCTCCCCTCACTAGTGCGGAATCATATGAAATCAATGCTGCTTTGCTGAATCTTGTTATGAAAGAGCAATTTTCCGGCCTTCCTAGTGAATATGCCGCATCCCATCTTAATACCTTCATTGAGTTATGTGATATGCAAAATAACAAAGATGTGGATAATGATGTGATTAAATTGAAGCTCTTTCCGTTCGCGTTGCGAGATCGAGCAAAAACTTGGTTTTCATCTTTGCCCAAAAATAGTATTGCCTCTTGGAACAAGTGCAAAGATGCTTATATATCCAAGTATTTTCCACCGGCTAAGATTATCTCTCTCCGTAATGATATCATGAATTTTAAGCAACTAGATCATGAACATGTTGCAAAGTCTTGGGAGAGAATGAAATTGATTATTAGAAATTGTCCTGCTCATGGCTTGAGTCTTTGGATGATTATACAAATCTTCTATGCTGGTTTGAATTTTGCTTCTAGAAATATCCTTGATTCCGCCTCCGGTGGAACTTTCATGGAAATCACATTAGGAGAAGCCACAAAACTCCTAGACAATATCATGACAAACTATTCTCAATGGCACACTGAAAGGTCACCTACTAGTAAAAAAGTGCATGCTATAGAAGAAATTAACTCTTTGAGTGCTAAGATGGATGAGTTAATGAAATTATTTGCTAGTAAAGGTGCTCCTTTAGATCCAAATGATATGCTCTTGTCTTCCTTGATTGAGAGTAGAAATGAAAGCTTGGATGTTAATTTTGTTGGTAGGAATAATTTTGGCCACAACAATGCTTTTAGAGGTAACTATATTCCTAGGCCTTTTCCTAGTAATCCCTCTAATAACTTTGGCAACTCCTACAACAATGCTCATGGAAATTACAATAAATTACCCTCTGATTTAGAGAGTAATATTAAAGAGTTTATCAACTCGCAAAAGATTTTCAATGCGTCCATAGAAGAAAAACTGCTCAAAATTGATGACTTGGCTAGGACCGTTGATAGAATGTCTCTTGATGTTGATGCTTTGAAATTGAGATGTGCTCCTCCCAAGATCAATATGGATGAAACTTTGAAAGCTATGCGTGTTTCCATGAATGAGAGTAAAGAAAGAACCGCCCAAATTTGTGCTAGACATGAATGGCTTAAAAAGGCGTGTTCTCGTGATGAGAATCACGAAGATCTTAAAGTGCTTGGTGTGACTCCCATTGAATCCTTGTTTTCTAATGTCAAACCTAATGATAAGGGGGCTGGATATGAATCCACTTTGGTTGAGAAACGCCCCAATGATTCGGAGTCTATCTATCTTGATGCTAAAAGCATTGAAAGTGGAGTAGAGGATATCAAAACTTTGAGTAGTAATGGAATTACTACTTTGGATTTCAAGGAATTCAATTATGATAGTTGCTCTTTGATTGAATGTATTTCCTTGATGCAATCCATGCTAAACTATCCACACGCTTATAGCCAAAACAAGGCCATTACCGATCATATCGTCGGTGCTATGATGAAATCTCTTGAAGAGAAACTTGAATTGGAAGTTTCTATTCCTAGAAAACTTCACGATGAGTGGGAACCTACTATCAAAATCAAGATCAAAAACTATGAAAGCAATTCTTTGTGTGATTTGCGTGCTAGTGTTTCCGCCATTCCAAAGTCTGCGATGTTCTAGGCTTCAATCAGATTCATGAGTGCTCTTTTAATTTGCATCTTGCGGATTCTACTGTTAAGAAACCTATGGGAAGGATCAATGATGTTCTTATTGTTGCAAATAGGAACTATGTACCCGTAGATTTCATTGTGCTTGATATTGATTGCAATCCAACATGTCCCCTCATTCTTGGTAGACTTTTCCTTAGGACTATTGGTGCTATCATCGATATGAAGGAAGGGAATATTAGATTTCAATTTCCATTAAAGAAGGGCATTGAACATTTTCCTAGAAAGAAAATAAGATTGCCTTATGAATCCATGATGAGGGCTACTTATGGTTTGAGTACCAAAGACGACGATACATGATTTTATCGCCTTATGCCTAGCTAAGTGTAACGACCAAGATGCGGTTCTTTCCGATCTGGGGGTCGAGGCTCCCGAATAGGAAAGAAGCGCATCTAAGCATTTCACAAGCAAGTAACATAGGACAAATAATAATAAAAGTAGACAATTCGGGATTCAACTGTCTTCTCATTAATAACTCAGAGTACATCACAGATACAATCAAGGTAGTTCCGCTACGGACTAGAAAACATGGAAATGCTATCCTACCCTGCCTGCAGGCCCACGATCACGACCACGCCCCAGTTCTCTGGATAGTTCACGTAGAGGCGGTCTGTCTCCTTGTCGTACTACCACGCCAGCTGGGTGCCGTCGGGATCATCTGTCTCTGGGGTACCTGTACCTGTTGGGAGTTTCGGAGGAATCCGTGAGCCACGGGGACTCAGCAATCTAAGACCTTGGTGCCAGAACTAGTCATGTCATTAGGTGGGGTAAGGGTGAAGTGTATAAGGCTGCATCATCCTAAGCTTGTTTTAGTGGCTAACTTACGTAAACAGTTATGAAGGTGGTCTACACTAGCGGTCGTGATTACTTGATCACCAAGTGATCCTGAACATCTACCTACGACATTCATAACCCCACCGTGTTCCCGATCGAAGAGAGATCTTCGAGGGGACAGTCACGGCTACGCACACCGTTGGCAATTTTATTAGCTTATGTTAAAGTTCTCTAATACCGGATGTTAACAAAATATTCCAAGTTGCCACATAACCGCGGGTACGGATTTCTGAAAGATTAAACCCTGCAGGGGTGCTCCAACTAGTCCATCACAAACGAACATAGGCCGCAAAGGCATCCTCTATCACGAATCTCGTGATCTCGTCGGATTCCTTAGAGGAAGACCTCAACTCTGGGGGAAACCAAAGCTTCACTGGGATTCCTATACGCAAGATATACCACTAAGGTAAGGCAAGGCTAGCAGGACCTCCCGGTGTGTCGACGACCCGATAAGAGCCGCGTATCTCAGTCTCAGGACAACACCGTCTATGCAAAGTGGACAAGGACCAAACCTCAAGTTTCCCTGGGGTGGTCTTGCCGACTGCTAGGTGATTGGACCAACACTCATGAGAAGCACTGGCCCGGGTTGTTGATTAAATTCCTCGGTGTAGCTATTCCCTATGCAGGTTATTAGGTGATTAGCAAATAAAACCAATGTTGGGTCCTGTCGGACAAGCCTTAGCACTACGCGATTTATCGAGGGGGTCCCCATAACAACCCCGAACGTGTTAGGAGCGATCATTATGGAATCAAACACCGGTAACCGGTAACTAAGGCAGCAATAACGGAACAAAGCACCCGGAAAAAAGGCTAGTACACCCGTCATTTACCAAGTATATAGGTGCATTAGATAAATAACAGAATTTAAGATAATGATATCAAGCTCATGTTATCACATGAGTCAAAGCACCTGCAACTAGCAATGCTAACATTAGTAGCTGAGCAAAGCCTACTTAGCCATACAAGTTTTGCTAGGAAGGGGAACAATGTTTGGGTTCATGGCATAACAGGAGGCAATATAATTCAGTGGTAGGCAGCAAGCACTATGACATGGAAACGAAACTAGCATAACAAGTCTAGAGATGGAATCAAGGTCATATCATCTTGCCCGTGATGTCCTCAGCTTGGAATGGTTCTGGTTCGTCCTGCACGTACTCTCCTGACTCCCCGTATTCGTTCTCTAATCCTGGTGCTACCCAACATAAGAATAACAACCAATGAACAGCAGCACTACAAGATGCAACAAACACATGATGCATGAGATGAAAAATGAGCATGGAACACTATTTCTATCACTAGCACAAGCAAAAGAAACTACTATAAGTTTCTGGACAGAACTGTACACTAGGCTATTTTGACATGCATGAGGATGACATGATCAGATGCGTCTCGTGAAAACATTGCAAACCCATATAAAGAACATTACAATCGGAGCTACGGGTCAACGAGAATCAACGAAACAAGATATGAAGCCCTACGTGGAAGAATCAACACCACACACTCAATTGGCATAAATATGGTATTCCCAGGTGACCAACACATATAACAACCCAACATGAATGGATTGGAGCAAGGAAGAACACCACAACATCAACTAATCACCCACAATCATTAAAAATGACTATACTACACAATCTGCCATAATCTGCATCTTAGCTCTTTGTGAGCCACATGAAACATAGCTACAACCCTCCAAATATGACAAATAATATATGTGGCTGTAGCCAACCAAGAACACAAACCACTGGGCTACGCTACGAAGTCTGCTAGCTAGGGAATCTGTATCAAGAAAACCCGTGCCTTCAGTCTTCTCTGCACACGCACGCACGCCGGCGACAAAGAGGCCGCCGGGCACGCCTGCTGCTACTGCTGCTGCGTCACGGTAGGAGAGCTACCAGCACAAACAAGAGCTTCGCCTGCTATGCACGTCATCTACCGCTACTACCACGCGATCTACTGCTGCTGCAACGCATCTGCACACCACAACTCTATGGTATCGTGTGCATCTACTAACTAACAGCGAAGGCACACGAGCAACTCGCCGGATCCAGGCCGATCTAGGGGATAGAAGAGAGGGGAGGTGCAACCTCACCTTGGGGAGGAAGTAGGGAGGCCGATCTGAAGGAGGAGGCCGGTCGGAGAGGAAGAAGAAGCCGGAGACGTCGCTGACGTGGAACCGAAGGAGAGGATGAAGAACACCGGGAACTCGCCGTTGTCGAGGTCGAGGCCGTCGGTGCACTCGTTCCCCGGGGCTCCTAGCGCTGGGAATGGAGCGCGGGCACCCTCCCCAAGCTCCCGGACATGGTGTCCGTGCCGCTCGACGGTGCACGCGGGGGGTAGACGCCGGCGTTGAGCTCTCTCTGTTCTCACTGCTACCCTACAGACACTTACCAGGAAAGGAGGAAGAAGAGAGGTGGAGGGGGAGATGAGAGGTGGCGGCGGCAGGATAGGGAAGGAGAGGAACCCTAGGCCGAGGTGGGGCTCGGACGCCCAACTTATATGGGGGGGGCTCGACGTCCGCGCTCACGGCGTCGGGCGTGCTCTCTCTGGAGCCTAACGGAAAGGAGGCGCTGGGAGGGAATGGCGTCAGGGAAAGGAGAAGGCACGCGACCCTTGCACACGTAAAGAGGGAGATGGGCCGGCCTAGGTGGGATGAGCCCACTGGCGCCACTTAGGAAGAAAAGAATTCATGTGCTTTTCTTTTTAAAGAAAAAGCCAGTAGGAAGAGAAATAAGCAAAGCAAACAAGTGGGGATAAAATCAAAAGAAAATACCCCCTGGTCATAGAAAAATATGACCTATTTAAATAAAACCAGAACAAGATTTTTAGGAGCAAGCAATATTTCACAAAACAGAATTAATACCTCTGTTTTGTATTTATTGCACCTGTTTACAACACTTTTAAAAATCACCAAACTTGCACAACTTAACACCCACAATATCCCCTAAACATTGGACATTTTAAAATCAGGGAAGGAATAGTTGGAGTAAGGAGCTAGGGATAAATTGAGAGAAAGGGTCTTCTTTTGAAAACTAGTGCCACCACAATACTATTACTACTAGCCACATGAAATCACAAGGTAACCACACCACATGAGAACACAATGCATACTCAAGACAAGACATGCCATGAAATGATATGTTATGCATGCATGCAAGGGAAGGAAACAAAAAGGAACATCACATGAAGTCATGGCACAAATGATATCATCATACCCCTGACAAGGTGGACCCACTTGCAATGGGTTCCAAAGAAGGCAAGGTTACATCTGGGGCACTACACTAAGGGCGTTAAACAATAGCGCTTGTTGGGAGGAAACCCAATGAATTTATCTTTGCTTTTTGATTTCTGTTTTGTTGTGTCCACACCATCTTAATTCTGTTATGATTGTGTTTTCGCCAAGTAAAACCTTTATGACTAGTTTTGGTGATGGTTGTTTGATCATGCTGAAAAAGACAGAAACTTTGCGCTCACGAAATTATTTTTCATTCCTATCCAGAAAGAGCTTTTGAGTTGATTCTTTTTTCTGCTGGTTGATATGACAATTTCCCAAATTGTCATAATTTTTCAGAATTTTTGAGATACCTGAAGTATACGAAGTATACAGATTGCTACAGACTCGTCTGTTTTTGACAGATTCTGTTTTTGGTGTGTTGATTGCTTATTTTGATGAAACTATGGATAGTATCGGGGGGGGGGGGGGTACTAGCTATGGAAAAGTGAGAATACAGTAATCTAACATCAATATGAATAGAAATCAAGTTTGCTACAGTACCTTAAGAGTTGGTAAATTGTTTTCTTATGCTAATGATATCACGAGTTTCTGTTTAAGTTTTATATTGTGAAGTTTTCAAGTTTTGGGTGATGTTCTCATGGACAATGGGATAAAGAGTGGAAAGATCTCAAGCTTGTGGATCCCCAAGTAATCCGAAGCCAATTCAAGGATACCAAAAAGCCTAAGCTTGGGGATGCCCCGGGAAGGCATCCCCTCTTTCGTCTCCAATCCATCGGTAACGTTACTTGGAGCTATATTTTTATTCACCACATGTTATGTGTTTTGCTTGGAGAGTCGTGTATTTTAGGAGTCTTTTCTTTTTGTTGAGTCACAATCATCCTTGCTGCACATCCTTTTTGAGAGAGACATGCACTCGTCGTGATTTTGCTAGAATACTCATTGAGCTTCGCTTATATCTTTTGAGTAAGGCAATTTAGCTCGCATGTGCTTCACTTATATCTTTTGAGCTAGATAATTTTGCTCTAAGTGCTTCACTTAGATCTTTTTAGAGCACGGAGGTATCATATTTTTGAGAAATAAGAACTCTCGATCTTCACTTATATCTTTTTGAGAGTGCTCTCTCTGAGTAACTTGGTAGTTGGCTTGTGCTATGAAAGTAGTCCTAAAGATGATAGGCATCCAAAGAGGATATAATAAAACTTCCATATTCATGTGCATTTCTTAGTAAAGAAAAGTTTGATTCCTCTCAATTAGTTTTGAGACATGGATTTGGTAATATTATAGTTATGTTAGTAGGGTGTAGTGAATCTAGAAATACCTGTGTTGAAGTTAGTGATTCCCGTAGCATGCACGTATGGTGAACCGCTATGTTAGGAAGTTGGAGCATAATTGATTTATTGATTGTAATCCTTTGTGTGGTGGTCGGATCACGTGATGGTTAACACCTACCAACCCTTCCCCTAGGAGTATGCGTGTAGCACTTTATTTCGATTACTAATAAAACTTTCGCAAAAAGTATATGAGTTCTTCATGACTAATGTGAGTCCATGGTATAGATGCACTTTCACCTTCCACCATTGCTATCCTCTCTAGTGCCGCACAACTTTTGCTGGTGCACAAACCTACCATATACCTTCCTCAAAATATCCACCATACCTACCTATTATGGCATTTTCATAGCCGTTCCGAGATATATTGCCATGCAACTCCCACCGTTCCGTCTCATGACTTCTGCCGTCACTTTCATATTGCCATTGCATGAACGTAAGATAGCTAGCGAGATGTTTCAACATCATACGCTAAGCTAGATCGTTGCACATCCCGATACACTGCCAGAGGCATTTCCTATAGAGTCATCATTGGTCTAAGTGGTGAGTTGTGAGTAAATAAAAGTGTGATCATCATCATTATTAGAGCATTGTCCCATGTGAGGAAATAAAAAAGAGAGGCCAAAGATGCCCACCAAAAAAAATAAAAATGAAAAGAGGCCGAAGAGCCCAAACAAAAAAAAAGAGAGAGAAAAAGAGAGAAGGGACAATGCTACTATCTTTTTCCACACTTGTGCTTCAAAAATAGCACCATGTTCTTCATGATTGAGAGTCTCTTGTTTTGACACTTCCATATACTAGTGGGAATCTTCATTATATAACTTGGCTTGTATATTCCAATGATGGGCTTCCTCAAAATTGCCCTAGGTCTTCGTGAGCAAGCAAGTTGGGTGCACACCCACTAGTTCTCCTTTTGATCTTTCACACACTTATAACTCTAGTGCATCCGTTGCATGGTAATCCCTACTCATTCACATTGATATCTATTGATGTGCATCTCCATAGCTCATTAATACGCCAAGTCAATGTGACCATCTCCTCCTTTTTGCCTCACAACCTCCACCACACTCTATTCCACCTATAGTGCTATATCCATGGCTCACGCTCATGTATTGCATGAGAGTTGAAAAGGTTTGAGAAAGTAAGAGTACGAAAACAATTACTTGGACAATACCGGGGTTGTGCATGATTTAAAATCCTTGTGTGGGGATGATGGAGCATAGCCAGACTATATTATTTTGTAGGGATAACTTTCTTTGGCCTTGTTATTTCGAAAGTTCATGATTACCTTGCTAGTTTGCTTGAAGTATTATTGTTTTCATGTCAATAGCAAACTATTGTTTTGAACCTTACAGATCTGAACATTCATGTCACATGAAAGAAGTTACAAAGGACAAGTATGTTAGGTAGCATTCCACATCAAAAATTCAGTCTTTATCACTTCCCTACTCGAGGACGAGCATGAGTTGAGCTTGGGGATGCTTGATACGTCTCCAACGTATCTATAATTTTTTATGGTTCCATGCTATTATCTTTTCATCTTTGGATGTTTTGTGTACATGAATATGCTATTTTATATCTTTTTTGGGACTAACCTATTAACTCAGTGCAAAGTGCCAGTTCCTGTTTTTTCGTGTTTTTGACCTTTTTCATAGGGGAATATTAAACGGAGTCCAAACAGAATAAAACCTGCGGAATGATTTTTTCCATAAGAGAAGACACGCAGGAAACTTGAGAACCAAGGCAGGGGACCTCGGAGGAGGTCACAAGCCACCCAGGCCCGACCTAGGGGGGCCTAGCGGGCTTGTGGGCCCCCTGTGGCTCCCCTGTCCTAGTTCTTCCGCCTATAAATTCCCTAAAAATCTGAAACCACGGGAGAGAGCCACGAAAATACTTTTCCACCGCCGCAAGCTTCTGTCTCCGCAAGATCCCATCTGGGGCACGTTCTGGTGCCCTGTCGGAGGGAGGATTCGGACACGGAGGGCTTCTTCATCAACACCATTGCCTCTGCGATGATGCGTGAGTAGTTCAGCACACACCTTCGAGTCCACAGCTAGTAGCTAGATGGCTTCTTTTCTCTCTTGGATCTTCAATACAAAGTTCTCCATGATCTTCATGGAGATCTATCCGATGTAATCTTCTTTTGCGGTGTGTTTGTCGAGATCCGATGAATTGTGGATTTATGATCAGATTATCTATGATTATTATTTGAGTCTCCTCTGATCTCTTATATGCATGATTTCGTATCCTTGTAATTCTCTTCGAGTTGTGGGTTTTGTTTGGCGAACTTGATCTATAATACTTGCAATGGGAGAAGTGCTTGGTTTTGGGTTCATACCGTGCGGTGTCCTCACCCAGTGACAGAAGGGGTAGCGAGGCACACAACGTGTTGTTGCCATCAAGGGTAAAAAGATGGGGTTTATACCTATTGCATGAATTTATCCCTCTACATCATGTCATCTTGCTTAAGGCGTTACTCTATTTGTTATGAACTCAATACACTAGATGCATGCTCGATAGCGGTCGATGTGTAGAGTAATAGTAGTAGATGCAGAAAGTATCGGTCTACTTCTCTCGGACGTGATGCCTATATGTATGATCATTGCCTTAGATATATTTATGACTTTGCGCGGTTCTATCAATTGCTCGACAGTAATTCGTTCACCCACCGTAATACTTGCTATCATGAGAGAAGCCTCTAGTGAACACTATGGCCCCCGGGTCTACTTCACATCATATTTTCAGCCTTACACTTTTACTTTGCTGCATTTTCCGCCTTCAGATCTCACCTTGCAGTTAACCGTGAAGGGATTGACAACCCCTTTGTAGCGTTGGGTGCAAGTCTGCTGTTTTTGCGCAGGTACTTTGGAGACTTGCCTTGATACTCCTACTGGATTGATACCTTGGTTCTAAAACTGAGGGAAATACTTATTGCTACTATGCTACATCACCCTTTCCTCTTCAAGGGAAAATACAACGCAAGCTCAAGTGGTAGCAGGGCGCCGTCCGAAGTGGAGAGGAGGACTCCAACTCCAATTCGGTTTGGGAAGGAGGAGTCCTACTCTCCCTTCCCACCTCCCTCTCTTTTCTTTTCTTTTGGTTTTCTTTCCTAGCGCCATAGCCCACTTGGGCTGGCCTCACCAGCCCACTAAGGGCTGGTTTGCCACCCTAGGACTATTGGGCTCACTCCCGGGTAGGTGGGCCCCTCCCGGTGAAAACCCGGAACCCATTCGTCACTCCCGGTACACTATCGGTAATGCCCGAAATCTTTCCGGTAACCAAATGAAACCATCCTATATATCAATCTTCGTTTCCGGACCATTCTGGAAACCCTCGTGACTTCCGTGATCTCATCCAGGACTCCGGACAACCTTCGGTCACCAATTCCTATAACTCAACCATACCTAAACGTCACCGAACCTTAAGTGTGCAGACCCTGCGGGTTCGAGAACTATGTAGACATGACCTGAGACACTCCCCGGCCAATATTCAATAGCGGGACCTGGATGTCCATATTGGATCCTACATATTCTACGAAGATCTTATCGGTTGAACCTCTGTGCCAAGGATTCATATAATCCCGTATAACATTCCCTTTGTCCTTCGGTATGTTACTTGCCCGAGATTTGATCGTCGGTATCTCTATACCTATTTCAATCTCGTTACTGGCAAGTCTCTTTACTCGTTCTGTAATACAAGATCCCGTGACTAACACTTGAGTCACATTGCTTGCAAGGCTTATATGTGATGTTGTATTATCGGGTGGGCCCCGAGATACCTCTCCGTCACACGGAGTGACAAATCCCAGTCTTGATCCATGCTAACTCAACAGACACCTTCGGAGATACCTATAGAGCACCTTTATAGCCACCAAGTAACGTTGTGACATTTGATACACACAAGGTATCCCTCCGGTGTCAGTGAGTTAGATGATCTCATGGTCATATGAATGCATACTTGACACGCATAAAACAATAGCAACAAAATGACACAATCACATGGTACGTTCATAGTTTGGGTCTTCTCCATCACATCATTCTCCTAATGATGTGATCCAGTTATCAAATGACAACACTTACATATGGTCAGAAAACCTTAACCATCCTTGATCAACTGGCTAGCCAACTAGAGGCTTACTAGGGACATTGTTTTGTCTATATATCCACACATGTATCTATGCTTTCATTCAATACAATTATAGCATGGATAATAAACGATTATCTTGAAACAGGAAATATAATAATAACTATTTTATCATTGCATCTAGGGCATATTTCCAACAGTCTCCCACTTGCAGTAGAGTGAGTAATCTAGTCTCACATTGCTATGCGATTTACATTGGAATGAATCTAACACCCATACAGTTCTGGTGTTTATCATGCTTCGCTCGTGGAAGAGGTTTAGTCAGCGGATCTGCTACATTCAGATCCGTGTGCACTTTGCAAATATTTACGTCTGCTCCTTCGACGTAGTCGTGGATGAGGCTGAAGCGTCGTTTGATGTGTCTGGTATTCTTGTGAAACCATGGTTACTTTGCTAAAGCAATGGCACCAGTGTTGTCGCAGAACAGAGTTATTGGATTTAGTGCGCTTGGCACAACTCCAAGATCCGTCATGAACTGCTTCATCAAGACACCCTCCTTAGCTGCCTCCGAGGCAGCCATGTAGTCCGCTTCACATGTAGAATCTGCTACGACTCTTTGCTTGGAACTGCACCAGCTTACCGCACCCCCATTAAGAATAAATACGTATCCGGTTTGAGACTTAGTGTCATCCGGATCCGTGTCAAAGCTTGCATCAACGTAACCCTTTATGACGAGCTCTTCATCACCTCCATAAACGAGAAACATTTCCTTAGTCCTTTTCAGGTACTTCAGAATATTCTTGACCGCCGTCCAGTGATCCACTCCTGGATTACTTTGAAAGTTGCCCACTATACTTATGGCCAGGCTGACGTCCGGTCTTGTGCACAACATTGCATACATGATAGACCCTATGGCTGAAGCATAGGGGACGATACTCATCTTTTCTCTATCTTCCGTAGTTACTGGACACTGAGTCTTACTCAACTTTATACCTTGTAATACTGGCAAGAACCCCTTCTTGGACTGCTCCATTTTTAACTTCTTCAAAACTTTATCAAGGTATGTGCTTTGTGAAAGTCCTATTAGGCGCCTCGATCTATCCCTATAGATCTTAATGCCTAATATTTAAGCAGCTTCTCCTAGGTCCTTCATTGAAAAACATTTGTTCAAGTAATCTTGTACCATCTCTAAAAATTCCACATTGTTTCCAATTAGCAATATGTCATGCACATATAATATTAGAAATGCCACAGAGCTCACACTCACTTTCTTGTAAATACAAGATTCTCCAACAACTTGTATAAACCCAAATGCTTTGATCACCTCATCAAAGCGCTTATTCCAACTCCAAGATGCTTGCACCAGTCCATAAATGGATCATTGGAGCTTGCATACTTTGTTAGCATTCTTTGGATCGACAAAACCTTCGGTTGCATCATATACAACTCTTCCTTAAGAAAACCGTTAAGGAACACCGTTTTGACATCCATCTGCTAGATTTCATATTCGAAAAATGCAACTATTGCTAACATGATTCGAACGAACTTAAGCATCACTACCGGTGAGAATGTCTCATCGTAGTCAACTCCTTGAACTTGTGAAAAACCCTTTGCCACAAGTCGAGCTTTATAAACGATCACATTACCATCTGCGTCCATTTGTTCTGAATAGCCTTGCGACCTCCAGGTAATACTTCCAAAGTCCATACTTTGTTTTCATACATAGATCCTATCTCGGACTTCATGGCCTCCATCCATTTGTTGGAATCGGGCCCACCATTGCTTCTTCATAATTCGTAGGTTCATTGTTGTCTAATAGCATGATAGATAAGACAGGATTACCGTACCACTCAGGAGCAGTACGTGATCTTGTCGACCTACGAGGTCCGATAGTAACTTGATCCGAAGCTTCATGATCATCATCATTAGCTTCCTCCTCAACCGGTATTGCCTCGACAGAGGTTTCCCCTGCCCCGCGCCACCATCTAGAGGGAGAAGAGGTTCTACAACCTCATCAAGCTCTATCTTCCTTCCACTCAATCCTTTCGAGAAAAGCTCCATTCTTAGCAACAAACACTTTGCCCTCGGATCTGAGATAGAAGGTGTACCCAACTGTCTCCTTTGGGTAACCTAGGAAGACGCACTTTTCCACTTTGGGTTCCAGCTTTTCAGGCTGAAGCTTTTTGACATAAGCATCGCATCCCCAAACTATAAGAAACGACAACTTTGGCCTCTTGCCATGCCATAGCTCATATGGTGTCGTCTCAACGGATTTTGACGGTGCCCTATTTAAAGTGAATGCAGCTGTCTCTAATGCATAACCCCAAAATGATAACAGCAAATCGGTAAGAGACATCATAGATCGCACCATATCTAACTGTGGTGTTCCAGGCGGTGTCAACTGTGAAACAATTCCACATTGTCTTAAGTGAGCACCAAACTCGAAACTCAAATATTCACCCCCTCGATCAGATCGTAGGAACTTGATCTTCTTGTTACGATGATTTTCAACTTCACTCTGAAATTGCTTGAACTTCTCAAACGTTTCAGACTTGTGCTTCATCAAGTAGATATATCCATATCTACTCAAATCATCAGTGAAGGTGAGAAAATATCGATATCCGCCGCGCTCCTCCACACTCATTGGACCGCACAAATCAGTATGTATGATCTCCAACAAGTCACTTGCATGCTCCATTGTTCTGGAGAACGAAATCTTAGTCATCTTGCCCATGAGGCATGGTTCGCACGTGTCAAGTGATTTAAAATCAAGTGACTCCAAAAGCCCATCGGTATGGAGTTTCTTCATGTGCTTTACTCTAATATGACCTAAGCGGCACTGCCACAAAAACGTGGTGCTATCATTGTTAACTCTACATCTTTTCGTCTCAATATTATGTATATGTGTGTGAACACAATCAAGATTCAATATGAACAAACCCCTCACATTGGGTGCATGACCATATAAGATATTACTCATAAAAATAGAACAACCATTATTCTCTGACTTAAATGAGTAACCGTCTTGCAATAAACAAGATCCAGATATAATGTTCATGCTTAATGCAGGCACTAAATAACAATTATTTAAGTTCATAACTAATCCTGATGGTAATTGAAGTGAGACTGTGCCGACGGCGATTGCATCAACCTTGGAACCATTTCCCACACGCATTGTCACTTCATCCTTCGCCAGCCTTCGTTTATTCCGTGCTTTGAGTCGCAAATATGAGCAACAGAACCGGTATCAAATACCCAGGCACTACTACGAGAGTTGGTTAGGTACACATCAATAACATGTATATCACATATACCTGGTATTACGTTGGCCGCCTTCTTATCAGCCAAATACTTGGGGAAGTTGCGCTTCCAGTGACCCATACCCTTGCAATAATAGCACTATGTTTCCGGCTTAGGTCCAGCCTTGGGTTTCTTCGTCGGATTGGCAACAGTTTTGCCGCTCTTCTTGGAGTTACCCTTCTTGCCTTTGCCATTTCTCTTGAAACGAGTGGTCTTATTGACCATCAACACTTGATACTATTTCCGGAGTTCTGACTCTGCGACTTTCAGCATCACGAATAACTTGCGGGGTGACTTGTTCATCCCTTGCATGTTATAGTTCAACACAAAGCTCTTATAGCTAGGTGGCGGTGATTGAAGAATTCTGTCAGTGATAGCTGATACGTCTCAAACTTATCTATAATTTTTGATGGTTTCACGCTGTTATCTTGTCTTCTTTGGTTATTTTATGTACCTTTTATATCTTTTTTGGGACTAACTTATTAATTCAGTGCCAAGTGCGAGTTCCTGTTTTTTCCGTGTTTTTGACTCTTTTCAGATCTAATTTTGGAACGGAGTCCAAACGGAAGAAAAACCCCAAACTGATTTTTTCCCGAACGGAAGAAGATCAGGGGGCCTTTGGGCCAAGCCAGGTGGGCTCCAGGGAGCCCACAAGCCCCCACTCCGCCACCAGGGGGGAGGCGGCGGTGGCCAGGCCTCTGGCCTCCCTGGCCGCCCCTGACCTAGATCTTTGGCCTATATATTCCCAAATATTTTGCAAAAAATCAGGGGAGCCTCGAAAATACTTTTCCGCCGCCGCAAGCTTCCGTTTCCGCGAGATCTCATCTGGAGACCCTTCCCGGCGCCCCGCCGGAGGGGACTTTGGAGTTGGAGGGCTTCTTCATCATCATCATCGCCCCTCCAATGACTCGTGAGTAGTTCACTTCAGACCTACGGGTTTGTAGTTAGTAGCTAGATGGCTTCTTCTCTCTCTTGGATCTTCAATACAAAGTTCTCCATGATCTTCATGGAGATCTATCCGATGTAATCTTGTTTGGCGGTGTGTTTGTCGAGATCCGATGAATTGTGGATTTGTGATCATATTATCTACGATATATATTTGAGTCTTTGCTGATTTCTTATATGCATGATTTGATATCCTTGTAAGTCTCTCCGAGTCTTGGGTTTTGATTGGCCGACTAGATCTATGATTCTTGCAATGGGAGAAGTGTTTGGTTTTGGGTTCTACCATGTGGTGACCTTTCCCAGTGACACTAGGGGCAGCAAGGCACATCAAGTAGTTGTCATCAAGGGTAAAAAGATGGGGTTTTTATCATTGGTTTGAGATTATCCCTCTACATCATGTCATCTTGCTTAAGGCGTTACTCTGTTCTTATGGACTTAATACACTAGATGCATGCTGGATAGCGGTCGACGTGTGGAGTAATAGTAGTAGATGCAGACATCATCGGTCTACTTGTTTTGGACGTGATTCCTATAGAAATAATCATTGCATAGATATCGTCACGATTTGCGCGATTCTATCAATTGCTCGACAGTAATTTGTTCACCCACCGTCTACTTTCTTTCATGAGAGAAGCCACTAGTAAACACTACGGCCCCCGGGTCTATTCACATCCATCGTTTACATCTCCGCTTTTACTTTGCTTTGTTACTTTGTTGCTTTCAGTTCTCACTTGGCAAACAATCTATAAGGGATTGACAACCCCTTCATAGCATTGGGAGCAAGTTTTTGTGTTTGTGCAGGATCTTGAGATACTCCTCCACTGGATTGATACCTTGGTTCTCAAACTGAGGGAAATACTTACCACCGCTATGCTACATCACCCTTTCCGCTTCGAGGGAACACCAACGCAAGGCTCCAAGGCCACGGGGGAAATCCTTTGCATACTTGCCATGGAAGTCCCTTAAGGCGTAGTCGCAGCAGAAAGATCAAGCCAAGTATTCTCCCGTCGACGTGCCTATTTCTTGCGCCGTTGGAAGGTCTTTTGTTGTAGTCGCAGAAGTATTTCTGGCGGCGTTGCCGGGGACGAGAAATCAAGATCTATCCAAGTAGGTCTCACAAACTCTTCTCTTGCATTTACTTTTGTTGCGAGTTGCCTCTCGTTTTCCTCTCCCCCACTTCACATTTGCCATTTTCATTTGCCTTTCTCCTTTGCCTTTTTCTTTGATTTTTTTGTTTGCCTTTTCGTTCGCCCTTTTCTCTCTCTTGCTTTATGTTCGCTTGTGTGCCATATGCCTTCAATATGCTTGCATCTTCGCCTGCTGAAAATCTATTGATATGGATCCTCATCCACTAGCTAGTCTCTTTAAGAGACCCACTATTGTTGAACAAATTGCTAGTGAGTTGAGGACACTTGACTATCTTTATGGAGTTTTGCTTGAGAGGCGTGAATCTGAAAATTGTGTGGAAGAAAACTATGAAGCGATTCGTGAGGGTTCTTTGGATGAAAAGCATGATTGCAATGGTTTCACTATAAATTCTATTAGTGATAATCATGCTAAAGTTATGCAAAACCCTAAGCTTGGGGATGGTAGTCTTGCTATGACCACTACTTGTTGCAAAGATCATGATTGGGGTGATGATTTTTCTTTTGATCTTGAAAATTCTTTCAAGCCTCAAGATGAATATGATATTTGCAATATTATTGAAAGTGGGTTTGGAGAAGTCATGACTTTAGATGATAATCCCACTATTTTTGAAGAGCGTCAACTTTGCATGCATGTGGATCATGAAAAGAATATCCTATGTGATAGTTATATTGTTGAATTCGAATATGATCCCACATGTAATTGCTATGAGGGAGGAAAATATTTTGGTAGAAACTTTCATGTTACCAAATTACCTCTCGTTATGTGGAGATTGCTATTGTCTCTTTCTTCTTCCTTGCATATGGCAACTATTGGTTGTCTTGACAATCTGTTTTCCTATAAAATGCCTATGCATAGGAAGTATGTTAGACTTAGATGTGATTTTCACATACCTTATGATGCTCTCGTTGTGCCTCAATTCTTGTCTTTTGTGTGAGCATCATTGACTTATCAATGCCTAGCTAAGGGCGTTAAACAAAAGCGCTTGTTGGGAGGCAACCCAACGAATTTATCCTTTTTATTTCTGTTTTGTGTTTTCCACACTTTCATAATTCTGTTATGATTGTATTTTTTGTGTTTCTTTTTGCGTTTGTGCCAAGCAAAACCGTTATAATTAGTCTTGGAGATGATCGTTTGGTCATGCTGGAAAAGACAGAAACTTTCTACTCACGAAAATAATTTTCACTTTCTTTTGTAAGAGCTTTTGAGTTGATTCTTTCTTCTGCTGATTGCTACGCAAATTCTTCAAACTGTCGTAAGTTTTCAGAATTTTTGAAGTACCATAGCTATACGAAATATACAGATTTCTACAGACTGGTCTGCTATTAACAGATTCTGTTTTTGTTGTGTTGGTTGCTTATTTTGATGAAACTATGGATAGTATCGGGGGGTGTTAGCCATGGAAGATTGAAAGTACACTAACCCAACATCAAGACAAGTAGAATTTAAGTTTGCTACAGTACCTAAGGAAGTGGTGGTTTGCTTTCTTGTACTAATGTTATCACGAGTTCCTGTTTAAGTTTCGTATTGTGAAGTTTTCAAGTTTTGGGTGAAGTTCTTATGGACAAAGAGATAAAGAGTGGCAAGAGCTCAAGCTTGGGGATGCCCAAGGCACCCCAAGAGATTCAAGGATGTCGTAAAAGCCTAAGCTTGGGGATGCCCCGGGAAGGCATCCCCTCTCTCGTCTTCAATCCATCGGTAACGTTACTTGGGGCTATTTTTTTTATTCACCACATGTTATGTGTTTTTGCTTGGAGCGTCTTGTATCGTAGGAGTCTTTTATTTTTTTTGTGCCATAATCATCCTTGCTGCACACCTAGAGAGAGAGACATGCACACACCATGATTTTGTCGAGCTTCACTTATATCTTTTGGTAGACAATTCAGCTCACAGGTGCTTCACTTATATCTTTTGAGCTAGATACTTTTGCCCTATGTGCTTCACTTATATCTTTTAGAGCACAGCGGTGCGTGGCTTGGTAGTTGATCTATGCTTTGAAAGTAGTCTCAAAAGGGGTAGTTATCCAAAGGGATACGAAAACTTCCATCTTCATGTGCATTGAATAGTTAGAGAAGTTTGATTCATCTCAATTAGTTTTGAGTTGTGGTTATGGTAATATTGAAGTCATGCTAATAAGGTGTTGTGGATCTAGAAATAGTTGTGTTGAAGTTAGTGATTCCCATAGCATGCACGTATGATGAACCGCTCTGTGATGAAATCTGAGCATGATTAGTCTATTGATTGTCATCCTTTGCGTGGCGGACGGGATCGCGCGATGGTTTATACCTACCAACCCTTCCCCTAGGAGTATGCGTTGAATGCTTTGTTTCGATTACTAATAAAACTTTTGCAACAAGTATATGAGTTCTTCATGACTAATGTTGAGTCCATGGTTTAGATGCACTTTCACCTTCCACCATCACTATCTTCTTAGTGTCGTGCAACTTCCGCCGGTGCACAAAACCCACCATTAGCCTCCCTCAAAACAGTCACCATACCTACCTACTATGGCTTTTTCAAATTCATTCCGAGATATATTGCCATGCAACTACCACCATGACATGTGCCACCACGTCTACATTTCCATTGCATGATCGTAAGATAGCTAGGATGATGTTTCCATTGATGTCTATGCTATGCTAGATCATTTCCACGGTACACTACCGAAGGCATTCCATATAGAGTCATCGTTACTCTAAGTTTTGAGTTGAAAAGTGTGATGATCATCATTAATGGAGCATTGTCCCATGTGAGGAAATAAAAGAGGCCAAAGAAGCCTACCAAAAAAAAGAGGCCAAAGAACCCACCAAAATAAATAAAAATAAGAGAAAAAGAGAGAAGGGACAATGCTACCACTTTTTCCACACTTGTGCATATTAAGCACCATGATCTTCATGATTGAGAGTCTCTCGTTTGTCACCACCATATAGCTAGTGGGAAATTTTCATTATATAAATTGGCTTTTATATTCCTATGACAGGCTTCCTCAAAATTGCCTTAGGTCTTCGTGAGCAAGCAAGTTGGATGCACACCCACTAGTTTTCTTTAAGAGCTTTCACATACTCATAGCTCTAGTGCATCAATTGTATGGCAATCCCTACTCATTCACATTGATATCTATTGATGAGCATCTCCACAGCTCATTGATATGCCTAGTTAATGTGACTATCTTCTCCTTTTTGTCTTGCAACCTCCACTACATTCCACACCATCTATAGTGCTATAACCATGGCTCACACTCATGTATTGCGTGAGAGTTGAAAAGGTTTGAGAAAGTAAAGGTGTGAAACAATTACTTGGCCAATACCGGGGTTGTGCATGATTTAAATTCATTATGCAATGATGATAGAGCATAGCCAGACTATATGCTTTTGTAGGGATAACTTTCTTTTGGCCTTGTTATTTTGAAAGTTCATGATTACTTTGCTAGTTTGCTTGAATTATTATTGTTTCCACGTCAATAGCAAACTATTGTTTTGATCTAATGGATCTGAACATTCACGTCACATAAGAGGAATTACAAAGGACACCTATGCTAGGTAGCATGAAAGCATCAAAAATTCATTCTTATCACTTCCCTACTTGAGGACGAGGAGGAGTTAAGCTTGGGGATGTTTGATACGTCTCAAATGTATCTATAATTTTTGATGGTTTCACGTTGTTATCTTGTCTTCTTTGGTTATTTTATGTACCTTTTATATCTTTTTTGGGACTAACTTATTAATTCAGTGCCAAGTGCCAGTTCCTGTTTTTTGTGTGTTTTTGACTCTTTTCAGATCTGATTTTGGAACAGAGTCCAAACGGAAGAAAAACCCTGAAATGATTTTTCCCGAATGGAAGAAGATCAGGGGGCCTTTGGGACAAGCCAGGTGGACTCCAGGGAGCCCACAAGCCCCCACTCCGCCACTAGGGGGGAGGCGGCGGTGGGCAGGCTTCTGGCCTCCCTCGCCGCCCCCTAACCTAGATATTTGGCCTATATAGTCCCTAATATTCCTCAAAAAATCAGGGGTGCCTCGAAAATACTTTTCCGCCGCCGCAAACTTTCGTTTCCGCGAGATCTTATCTGGATACCCTTCCCGGTGCCCTGTCGGAGGGGACTTTGGAGTTGGAGGGCTTCTTCATCATCATTATCGCCCCTCCAATGACTCGTGAGTAGTACACTTCAGACCTACGGGTCTGTAGTTAGTAGCTAGATGGCTTCTTCTCTCTCTTGGATCTTCAATACAAAGTTCTCCATGATCTTCATGGAGATCTATCCGATGTAATCTTCTTTGGCGGTGTGTTTGTCGAGATCCGATGAATTGTGGATTTGTGATCAGATTATCTATGATATATATTTGAGTCTTTGCTTATTTCTTATATGCATGATTGGATATCCTTGTAAGTCTCTCCGAGTCTTTGGTTTTGTTTGGCCGACTAGATCTATGATTCTTGCAATGGGAGAAGTGCTTGGTTTTGGGTTCTACCATGTGGTGACCTTTCCCAGTGACACTAGGGGCAGCAAGGCACACATCAAGTAGTTGCCATCAAGGGTAAAAAGATGGGGTTTTTATCATTGGTTTGAGATTATCCCTCTACATCATGTCATCTTGCTAAAGGCGTTACTCTGTTCTTATGGACTTAATACACTAGATGCATGCTGGATAGCGGTCGACGTGTGGAGTAATAGTAGTAGATGCAGACAGTATCGATCTACTTATTTTGGACGTGATGCCTATAGAAATAATCATTGCATAGATATCGTCACGACTTTGCGCGGTTCTATCAATTGCTCGACAGTAATTTGTTCACCCACCGTCTACTTGCTTTCATGAGAGAAGCCACTAGTAAACACTACGGCCCCCGGGTCTATTCACATCCATCGCTTACATTTCCGCTTTTACTTTGCTTTGTTACTTTGTTGCTTTCAGTTCTCACTTGGCAAACAATCTATAAGGGATTGACAACCCCTTCATAGCGTTGGGAGCAAGTTTTTGTGTTTGTGCAGGATCTTGAGATACTCCTCCACTGGATTGATACCTTGGGTCTCAGACTGAGGAAAATACTTACCACCGCTATGCTACATCACCCTTTCCGCTTCGAGAGAACACCAACGCAAGGCTCCAAGGCCACGGGGGAAATCCTTTGCATACTTGCCTAGGAAGTCCCTTATGGCGTAGCCGCAGCAGAAAGATCAAGCCAAGTATTCTCCCATCGATGTGCCTATTTCTGGCGTCGTTGGAAGGTCTTTTGTTGCAGTAGCAATAGCCTCTTGTGGGAGTTCAATCCCCAGCTCAACTAGACGGTTTGAGTACCTAGATATTTTGAGCACATGTTCACTGACAGACGAATTCTCCTCCTTCTTGCAAGCATAGAATTTATCGGAGGTCTCATACCTCTTGATCGGGCATTCTTTTGAAAGATAAACTTCAACTCCTGGAACATCTCATATGCTCCATGACGCTCAAAGCGCCGTTGAAGTCCCGGTTCCAAGGCATACAAGACTACACATTGAACTACTCAGTAGTCCTCCTTACGTGATTGCCAAGCGTTCAAAACATCTTGGTCAAACGTAGTAGGTGGTTCATCTCCTAGCGCAGCATCAAGGACATAATTATTTTTCCCAGCTTGTAGGATGAGCCTAAGATTACGAGCCCAGTCTACAAAATTTCAACCATCATCTTTCAACTTAGCTTTCTCTAGGAACGTATTGAAATTCAGGGTTGCTACTGCGTGAGCCATTGGTCTACAACATAAAATATTGCAAAGTGGATTTAGACTATGTTCAAGACAATTAGAGTTTAACAAATAAAACTACTAATAAACTCCCACTCAAATATACATCCCTCTAGTTAGTTGAGTGTGGCATGATCCAAATTCACTAACTCAAACCCGATCATCACGTGAGTTGAGTATAGTTTCAGTGGTAAACATCTCTATGCTAATCATATCAACTATACGATTCATGCTCGACCTTTCGGTCTCTTGTGTTCCGAGGCCATGTATGCACATGCTAGGCTCGTCAAGTTTAACCCGAGTGTTCCGCGTGTGCAACTGTTTTGCACCCGTTGTACGTGAACGTTGAGTCTATCACACCCGATCATCACGTGGTGTCTCGAAACGACGAACTGTCGCAATGGTGCACAGTCGGGGAGAAGACAATTTTATCTTGAAATTTTAGTGAGGGATCACCTTATAATGCTACCGTCGTTCTAAGCAAGATAAGGTGCATAAAAGTATTAATATCACATGCAATTCATAAGTGACATGATATGGCCATGATCTTGTGCTTCGTGATCTCCATCACCAAAGCACCGACATGATCTTCATCGTCTCCGGCGCCACACCACGACCTTCATCATCATGATCTCCATCATCGTGCGGCCATCGAGGTTGTCATGCTATCTATTCTATTACTACTAAAGCTACAACCTAGCAATATAGTAAACTCATCTGCAAACACAAACGTTAGTTTAAAGACAACCCTATGGCTCCTGCCGGTTGCCGTAGCATCGACGTGCAAGTCGATATTAACTATTACAACATGATCATCTCATACATCCAATATATCACATCATGTCTTTGGCCATATCACATCACAAGCATACCTTGCAAAAACAAGTTAGACGTCCTCTAATTTGTTGTTGCATGTTTTACGTGGCTGCTATGGGTATCTAGTATGATCGCATCTTACTTACACAAAAACCACACCGGAGATGTGCAAATTTCTATTTAACCTCTCTCCAAGGACCGCCTCGACCAAATCCAATTCAACTAAAGTTGAAGAAACCAACACCCGCCAATCATCTTTATGCAACGAGTTACATGTTGGTCGATGAAACCGGTCTCTCGTAAGCGTACGAGTAATGTTGGTCCGGGCCGCTTCAATCCAACAATACCGCCAAATCGAGAAAAGACTAAGGAGGGCAGCAAATCAAACATCAACATCCACAAAAACCTTTGTGTTCTACTCGAGATTACATCTACGCATGAACCTAGCTCATGATGCTACTGTTGGGAAACGTTGCATAGGAAACAAAAAAATTCCTACGCACACGAAGACCTATCATGGTGATGTTCATCTACGAGAGGGAGATCGGATCCACATACCCTTGTAGATCGCTAAGCGGGAAGCGTTAAGAAATGTGATTGATGTAGTGGTACAACATCGTGATTCAAATCACCGTCGTCCCACGATCCGTCCCGATCTAGCACCGAACGGACGGCACCTTCGCGTTCAGCACACGTACAGCTCGATGACGATCTTTGCCTTCTTGATGCAACAAGATAGACGGGGAAGTAGATGAGTTATCCGACAGCGTGACGGCGCGCCGGTGATGGTGATGATCTATTCCTGCAGGGCTCCGCCCGAGCTCCGCAGAAATCCGATCTAGGGGAAGAACTATGAGGTATAGGTTTGAGTTGCACGTGGCAAAGTTGTGTCTCAAAAACCCTAAAATCTCTAGTATATATAGGAGAAGGGGAGGGTCTAGCCTTGGGGATCAAGGGGGCCCCTAGGGCACCGGCTGAAGTGGAGAGGAGGACTCCAACTCCAATTCGGTTTGGGAAGGAGGAGTCCTTCTCTCCCTTCCCACCTCCCTCTTTTTTTTCTTTTCTTTTGGTTTTCTTTCCTAGCGCCATAGCCCACTTGGGCTCGCCTCACCATCCCACTAAGGGATGGTGCGCCACCCTAGGACTATTGGGCTCACTCCTGGGTGGGTGGGCCCCTCCCGGTGAAAACCCGGAACCCATTCGTCACTCCCGGTACACTGCCGGTAATGCCCGAAATCTTTCCGGTGACCAAATGAAACCATCCTATATATCAATCTTCGTTTCCAGACCATTCCGGAAACCCTCGTGATGTCCGTGATCTCATCCTATACTCCGAACAACCTTCGGTCACCAACTCCTATAACTCAACTATACCTAAACGTCACCGAACCTTAAGTGTGCAGACCCTGCGGGTTCGAGAACTGTGTAGACATGACCTGAGACACTCCCCGGCCAATATCCAATAGCGGGACCTGGATGTCCATATTGGATCCTACATATTCTACGAAGATCTTATCGGTTGAACCTCTGTGCCAAGGATTCATATAACCCCGTATAACATTCCCTTTGTCCTTCGGTATGTTACTTGCCCGAGATTTGATCGTCGGTATCCCTATACCTATTTCAATCTCGTTACTGGCAAGTCTCTTTACTCGTTATGTAATACAAGATCCCATGACTAACACTTGAGTCACATTGCTTGCAAGGCTTATATGTGATGTTGTATTACCGAGTGGGCCCCGAGATACCTCTCCGTCACACTGAGTGACAAGTCCCAGTCTTGATCCATGCTAACTCAATGGACACCTTCGGAGATACCTTTAGAGCACCTTTATAGTCACCCAGTAACGTTGTGATGTTTGATACACACAAGGTATTCCTCCGGTGTCACTGAGTTACATGATCTCATGGTCATAGGAATGAATACTTGACACGCAGAAAACAATAGCAACAAAATGACACGATCACATGCTACGTTCATAGTTTGGGTCTTGTCCATCACATCATTCTCCTAATGATGTGATCCAGTTATCAAGTGACAACACTTGCATATGGCCAGAAAACCTTAACCATCCTTGATCAACTGGCTAGCCAACTAGAGGCTTACTAGGGACATTGTTTTGTCTATCTATCCACACATGTATCTATGCTTTCATTCAATACAATTATAGCATGGATAATAAACGATTATCTTGAAACAGGAAATATAATAATAACTATTTTATCATTGCCTCTAGGGCATATTTCCAACAGTATATACATCACCTCGTCATCAGGTGTGTTTGTCGAGATCCGATGAATTGTGGGTTTATGTTCAGATTATCTATGAATATTATTTGAGTCTTTTATAAATTCTTATATGAATGATTTCATATCTTTGCAAGTCTCTTCGAGTTATTGGTGGGGTTTGGCCAACTAGATTGGTAATTCTTGCAATGGGAGACGTGCTTAGTTTTGGGTTCAATCTTGCGGTGTCCTCACCAAGTGACAAAGTAGCGGTAGGGAGACACGTATTTGTATTGTTGCCATCGAGGATAAATAGATGGGGTTTTCATCATAGTGCTTGAGTTTATCCATCTACATCATGTCATCTTACCTAATGCATTAGTTTGTTCTGCATGAACTTAATACTCTAGATGCTGGCAGGAGTCGGTCGATGTGTGGATTAATAGTAGTAGATGCAGAATTGTTTTGGTCTACTTGACACAGACATGATGCCTATATGCATAATCATTGTCTTGGATATCTTCATAATTATTCACTTTTCTATCAATTGCTCGATAGTAATTTGTTCACTCACCATATTATTTTCCTTCATGAGAGAAGCCTCTACTGAAACCTATGGCTATAAACCAAAAATACCAAAAATATCTTGTTGCAATTTATTTACTTTTTTTTTACTTTTCATTTCAGCAAGCTTTTATATCTATCTTTATCGGATCTCATCCTTGCAAGTAACCGTGAAGGGATCGACAACCCCGTTTTAGCGTTGGGTGCAAGTGTTTGATTTTTTGTGTAGGTGCGAAGATTGGGGCCTTGCTTGTTCCTCCTACTGGATTGATACCTTGGTTCTCAACAAACTGAGGGAAATACTTATCTACTTTGCTGCATCACCCTTTCCTCTTCAAGGGAAAACCAACGCAAGCTCAAGAAGTAGCATTATACGGGATTAAGGGAATCCTTGACATAGAGGTTCAACCGATAGATATATTCATAGAATATGTAGGATCCAATGTGGGCATCCAGGACCCGCTATTGGATATTGACCGAAGAGTCTCTCAGTCATGTCTGCATAGTTCTCGAACCCGCAGGGTCTACACACTTTAGGTCCGGTGATGTTTCGGTATTATTGAGTTATGTATGTTGGTGACCGAAAGTTGTTCGGAGTCCCGGACGTCACGAGGACCTCCAGAATGGTTTGGAGGTAAAGATTGATATATAGGAAAGTTGCACTTGGCTTCCAGAAAGTTCTCGGGCATTATCGATAAAGTACCGGGAGTGACGAATGGGTTCCAGGGTTTTACCGGGAGGAGCAACCCACCCGGGAGAGGACCTAATAGGCCTATAGGTGGTGCACCAGCCCTAGTGGGCTGATGCGGCCAGCCCAATAAGCTATTTCGGCCAAGGTGCAAAAAGAAAGGGAACTTTCATACCTTTTTACACATATTTGGACTAACGTACTAACTCAGTGCACCCAGTGCCAGTTTTGGTCTGCTGATGTATTTTTTGCACGGGCTTTTATCCCAATTTATAGAACCCAAAACATCCCGAGAAAAATATATAAAAATTAGCGTGACGGAAGCTTAGAGAGGCATCAAGGTGGCCCAGAAGGGAGCCAAGGCCTGCCCAGGCGGCCTCCCTGCACGGTCTACCCCCTGGCCGCGCCCACATGTCGCCTGGGTGGGGCCCACCTCCTTTGGTGCCCTACCTTGGCTCCTATTTTTACCCCCGTGGAGGAAACGCTGATTCCGGAACCCTTTTCTCCAGAAGCAATTCCGATCTCCGCCGCCATCGCCAATAAGTTTCGGGGAACTAGAATTCCAGTGCTGGCGCCCTACGGGGACGGGGAAGTGCCCCCGTATTCATCTCCATCGACGTTTCTTCCTCCCTCCATGACGCGGGAGTAGTTCCTCCTCGGGGTTGAGGTCTTCTACAATAGCTATGTGGTTAATTCTCTCTCTCATGATGTGATCTTGATTGTGATCATGGGCTATGTTAATCTAGGGTGATCCCATGATGTTTCCCCTTCTTCTATGTATTGGATTGACGTACTCACTTGATCTTATCTAGTATAATCCCCGAGACCATGGTGACAGCGATCTATTGGACATGGATTTGAAGAATATTTTCATGAGTGATTTCCTCTCTTCTGAATTGATTGAAGATTGAGAGTCTCTTGGTGCTTGTCTTTGACTATCCTTGAGATACGTCGTGGTGATTGTGGTACTCTCTTTGGATGGCCGCGGTGACATTGGGAAATCCATAGATGACAACTACGAACTCTGTGGTGTGCATTTGTAGCCCTACATAATTCTCTTCCTCTCTTGATCACAAAGGAATGACCTCCGAGTACGTCTCCATTGCATGTTTTAGTGGAAATATCATGTGATTAGACTATGTTAATGTTGTTGGGAGTTGCCACTAGTGAAAGTATGAAGCCTAGGCCTTATTTCACACCATTGTTACACCGTTTATGCTCACTTTTTTCACTTGCTATCTTGCTGTTGTTTTTATTACAGATTTATATTACCTTGCTTTGCCACACCTATCACCCATATTTTACCATCTCTTCACCGAACTAGTGCACCTATACAATTTACCATTGTATTAGGTGTGTTGGGGACACAAGAGACTTCTTGTTTCTTAATTGCGGGGTTGCTTGAGAGAGACCATCTTCAACCTCTACTTCCCTGAGTTCGATAAACCTTACGTCATCCACTTGAGGGAAATTGCTACTGTCCTACAAACTCCGGGTTGGAGGCCCAACATAGTCTACAAGAATAGAAGCGTGCGTAGACATCAAGCTATTTCTCGCGCCGTTGCCGGGGAGGTGAGTGCTTGAAGGTATATCTTTAGATCTTGCAATTAAATCTTTTCGTTTCATGATTTTATTTTCACTAGTTAGGCTTATGGAAAACTGCACTCTTAGTTTGCTGCTTGGGGAAGGCCGCTTTACCACACCCTTGGTAGAGAAGTCTCCTCCACCTATTGAATGTATCCCATTCAAAATACCACTTGGGATAATTGAAAATTTTAGGGATGATTGTTATGATGGAACAGTCAATCCTAGTATTCATTTGTTGAAACTCACAGAACTTTGTGAGTTGTTTAAGATTTCAGGTTTGACAAGAGATGGAGTCATGAGGAAATTATTTGCCTTGTCACTAAAAGGAAAAGCATTGGAATGGTATAGGCTACTAGATGATTCTCACCTACGGGATTGGGACGAGATCCAGTCTCTCTTTTACTCCAAGTTTTATCCTCTTCATGAAGTCCATGAGAATAGGAATTATGTTTATAATTTATATTCTCATGACGAAGAGAGCATATCTCAAGCTTGGGGGAGACTGAAAACTTTAATGCTAAAATGTCCTAACCATGGGCTCCCCTAAGATATGATTATTACTAATTTCTATGCGAGGCTCTCTCGACAGGACAAAGACTTGCTTGATGCTTACTCTATGGGTTCTTTCACAAACGAAAAGATTGATGCTAAATGGGAACTCCTTGAAAGAATTCAATGCAATACTGAAGATTGGGAGATCGACAAAGGTAAAGAGCCAGGTATAAATTATGAGTATGATTGCATTAAGGCCTTTGTTGAAACTGCAATGTTTAATAAGTTTAGTGCTAAGTCTGGGCTTGATTCTCAACTCCTTGTTGATTTCCTCAAATCTTTTGCTTCACATCTTAATATGCCTAAGGAGAATTGGATCAACCATCATCAACCTTTTAAAGAGATCTGCAAGGAAAATGACATTGTTAATGATAATTGCAACATGCATGATCCAATTCCTGAAAGTGAAGTTTTATATAAGCATGTTAATTTTTGTGGAGTGGATAGACCTCGTGAAAGGCCTATGATTGAAGAAGAGAAGTATTGTAAGCAACATAAGCATGAACGAACAATCACCTGGGTTAGAGATTTAAATGAGATTCCTAGAGAATTGTGTGACCTTTATCCTTTTACTTGTGAACTTTGTGGTATATAGGGTCACTTTAATTTTCAATGCATGAACTTTCAAAACATAACTATTAACCAGTTGTGTGATAACATGATCACTTCTGATCTTTATGATGAACTTATGTTATTTTTGATGTGTGAAGAGTTATCAGAAAAAACCTCTTGGCTAGATGATAATGCCTTAGTAATAAACAACACTTTGCAAAAATTCCATCGCTATTGTGTTGTTAATTACCATGAAAATGATTACATAAGTAAGATTAGAAAGGAGGGAACTTTACCAAAGCATAAAAATGTCTCTTATGTTTCCACTAATAAAAAGGAGAGTTTCCCCTATTGTTTCTAATGATAAACCGGAATATTTGGAGAAGCTTCCTCTCCAACCACTCCCTCCTAAGGTGAATAAGAAGAAAAAGAAGAGTAGGAAGAGGAACAAGAAGGAAGAAGAATGGGTATCAACCTGGCCTGAGCATATTCCTTGCATCACCTCTTATCCTAACAGACATAAATTTATGGAGGATGGTGAGCTTGATTGCATTCATTATTATCTTGATGATAAGTCCATAGGTACTATTGACGATGATTTTGATTATGATATACATGTTACTTATTGTGATTGGGAAGATGATGATAATGCTACTTATGATCTTGAAAATCTTTTTGGTACCAACTTTGAAAATGATGATGTGGAAAGCTCTAAGCTTGGGGATGATAGGATTGCAAGTCCTTTACCCATTAGTGATTTTTTAATTGATAATTCTTTTGCTAGTAGGAATAAAGACAACATGTTTACAAATATAGTTGCTAGCAATAATAATGCTCTTCTCTACCATGATGATGTTATAACTCCTATCTAAAGTGACTGTAAAGATACCTATGACATAAGGAGACATTATCCATATGAAACTTGTAATAATCATGGAGGGAATTACTCCTTGTTGAACACCATCTCCCCAATACACAATTAATCTATAGTGTTCAGGTTGTTTATGATAGTCCTACTCCCACGATTACCAATGAGAAAGATTATGTTTATGTGGAGAATAAGAGTACCTTTTTGCATGTGGATCATGGTAACAATGCTTTATGTCATACTTATATTGTTGAGTTTATTCATGATCCCACTGAAAATTATTACGAGAAGGGAACATATGCTTATAGATATTTCAATAATATCAAGTTCCCTCTCTTTATGTCGAAGGTTTTGAAGCTGCACTTGTTTTGCCTTCCTATGCTTATTGTTTTGTGCTTCAATGAATTATTATATTGCAATATTCCTATGCATAAGAAGCATGTTAGAATTAAATGTGTTTGGTATTTACTTCTAGATGCTCTCTTTTGTTCTACAACTCTTATTCCTACGAGAGCATCATTAAAATCTTAAACCTATCTTTATGGCTATAAAGAAAGAGCTCTAGGGAGACAACCCTTGTTATCATTACTTTGAGTTTTTCCTTTCAGATTTTAATGGTCTTGATGTGTGTTACTACTATAGCAACATCATTGTATCTTTATTTTTAAGCTTTGTGCCAATTTTTAGCCTCCGATTGCAAGAAAGTTCAAAAGTTGTGACATGTTTTCCAGAAATAGATTCTGTGTGCTTGACGGAAAAATTCACCGAAAATCACCAGATCATCGTTTTGATCTGAAATATTTTTAAATTATGCTATATACAATTGACTTTCTGGCATCTGTTCTGAGTTTTTTAATTTGAGTTGCATAAGTGCCCTGAAAAATTATTTACTACGTGTGTGTCTGTTTTTCACAGATTCTGCCACGTTTTGCGTTTTCATCGTTTTGCAAATCTTAAGCTTGCCTTTTCTTTGCAAAAACTTTTTCGAAATCTTGAGAAACAGTAGCTTTTCATGAAAATCTTTATTTCAAGTGGATAAAAAATATTTTATTATGGGTACTAACCACTCTAATCAGCTTATGATGAGTTCTGTATGAAGGGAGTTTTCAAGTATGCGATGGAAGATGATAAAGAAGATCCAGGAGTGTCAAGCGCTCAAGCTTGGGGATGCCCTCATGCACCCCCAAGAAATATTCAAGGAGACTCAAGTGTCTAAGCTTGGGGATGCCCCCGTGCATCCCCATCTCCATCAACAATCATCAGTTCGTCCTTCTCCATACTATATTTTTATCACTTCATATGTTATGTGCTATGCTTGGAGCGTCCCGCTCTTTATTTTTTTAGTTTGTTTTAGTTTTTCTTGTTGTTCATAACAATTTGGACTCTACCCTTCTTCGTTTGGGGGAGAAACACGCTCCACTCCACCATAAAGCACAACATAGGTTTTCATGCTTATCTTTTTGTGTGTTCTTTATCTTTTCTTAGCTGTTGTCATGCTTAGCTCTTAGTTTTCACGCTTTATCTTTTTAAGAGCTTTTATTTAGGTTGCTTTTGGAACTCTCTTGAGTTATCATGCTTATCTTGTTTAGAGAGATGGCTTGTTGCACTGAGTTGTGTGTCTTGCATGAGTAGGTAACTGAGGTTGCTATTTAAGTATAGTAGTAACTTGCAATAGTTTTGAGGTATTGATTTAAGCAATGTTTGGACTATTGGTGCAAAGATCTTGAGCCTATTAGTGATAGGTGTCGTATTTTGGGAAATTCGTGAGTTTTTCAAAACTAAAAAAAATAGTTGAGAACTCTAGCTACTAGATGGATCGTTAACCTTAGGAGGGGTTGGAATATATAGAGTACCCTCACGTTATCATGGGCCGAGGATGCGCAAGGATAACCAAACTCCCAAACAATCCTCCTCTAGGTACTTGTCTCTTTGTGAATCTCCTGACTAGATAGAGAGTTACCGTTAATAAGTGCATGAGTTCTTCGGACTAATGTGAGTATTGATTGTTGGCACTTTCACCATCCATATTTTGCAAGCCTCTTTGGTACCATGCATTGCCCTTTCTCATCTTGAGAGTTGGTGCAAACTTCGCCGGTGCATACAAACCCTTGGCCTGATACGCTCTGTCATCATAAGCCTCATTATATATTTCCTCAAAACAGCCACCATACCTACCTATTAAGGCATTTCCATAGCCTTTCCGAGATACATTGCCATGCAACATCCACCATCTCATGACTTGATCTTCATGTCATACATGTTTTTGCATGATCGAGGAGCCTCATACTAGTTGGGCCTTGCCCTTATTATTGCTACGTGATGCACTAGTTTCATTGCATATCCTGCTACACCCGCAGAGGCATACATTTGCATACATCATGATAGTTTTCATTTGTCTCTATGTTTAGTACTTCTTATAAGTGTGAAGATTTTCTTTTTATTCTTGTAAAACATAGAGTGTTGCCCTTAAGTGGGGAAAAGATCCCAAAGAGGACAAATTGAAAGATCCCAAAGAGGACACATGAAAAGATCCCAAAGAGGACAATGATAGATAAAAAGAAAGAGCCAAAGAGGCCACAAAAAAAAGAGAAGGGGGCAACACTACTATTCCTTTTGAAAGATCCACACTCGTACTCCATTGTTATATTTGTACTCCATAGAGATTATCATTCATGCATAACTATGTGGGGTCCCTTACACTATAGAACTTGGCTTGTATATTCCAATGATGAGCCTCCTCAAATGAGCTCTAGGTCTTCATGAGCAATCAAATTTGATGCAACCCCACTAGTTCCATTGGAGAGCTTACCTTAGCTCATATGTGCATCTGTTGCATGGCAATCCCTACTCCTCACATCATATCTATCATTTGGCTTTCTCTCGCCTATGGTTGTCCTCATTGATGTGAGCCTTTCACACATTTTTGTCTTCCTTCCCCATCATTATTCTATTTGCCATCCTAAGTGCCAACATATCTTGCTTGCGCTCATCCATTGCATGAGTGCTCAAAGTCGAAAGGGAGAGGATAATTTTGACTTGTGCCTGACTAGTGGTCTGGGGATGAGTCAAAATAAGATTCCGAAGGAGACCAAGTGTGAAGTTCTAGTAGACTGAGTTCTCAATTAAAATATTTTTATGCTCTAAACCCATCTCCCACTTCTTGCCCGCAAACACCATTTGGAGATGTTCAAGTCATGGACATCGAGAGCTCTTGCACCTTTATGTTCTTTGCTATTTTCAATACTAAATATAGACTCTTGCTTGTTATTGTCTTGACTTGAATTGCATACCTTACTTGCTTTACTTTGAAGTTCTAATATGTGTGTTAGCATGCCACCACAACAACTATTTGTGTTATCGTTTACCTACTCAAGGACGAGCAGGAATTAAGCTTGGGGATGTTGATACGTCCCAAACGTATCTATGGTTTCTGTTTGGTCCATGATCTTTTGGGTGACATTGTTATACGTTTTGCTACATTTTCAAACCTTTTTACACATATTTGGACTAACCTACTGATAAGTCCATTTTGCATCATGCTTTCATGTTGATATTTATCACTTTATGGGCTGTTATTACACTTCACGGTACAATACTTATACCTTTTCTCTCTTATTTTGCAAGGTTTACATGAAGAGGGAGAATGCCGACACCTGGAATTTTGGCCTAAAAAGGAGCAAGTTTGAGATACCTATTCTGCGCAACTCCAAGAGCCGTGAAAATCAACGAGGATTTATTTTGGAATTTATAAAAAATACTGGGCCGAAGAATTACCAGAGGGGAGCCAGTAGGAGGCCACAAGTCTGCTAGGCGCGGCCTACCACACTGGCTGCGCCTAGGGGGCTTGTGGGCTCCCATCTGGCCCTATGGACCCCTCTTTTGCTATAAGGAGGTTTTTGTTCCGGAAAAAAAATCAAGAGGAGGCTTTTGGGAGGAATCGCCGCCGCCACGAGGCGGAACTTGAGCAGAACCAATCTAGAGCTCCGGCAGGGTCGTCCTGCCGGGGAAACCTCCCTCCCGGAGGGGGAAATCGTCGCCATCGTCATCACCAACACTCCTCTCATCAGAGGGGACTCATCACCATCAACATCTTCATTAGCACCATCTCATCTCTAAACCCTAGTTCATCTCTTGTAACCAATCTCCGTCTCGCGACTCAGATTGGTACTTGTAAGGTTGCTAGTCGTGTTAATTACTCTTTGTAGTTGATGCTAGTTGGATTACTCGGTGGAAGATTATATGTTCAGATCCTTGATGCTATTCAATACCTCTCTGGTCATGAATATTATTATGCTTTGTGAGTAGTTACTTTTGTTCCCGAGGACATGGGATAAGTCATGCTATAAGTAGTCATGTGATTTTGGTATTCATTCGATATTTTGATGTGTTGTATGTTGTCTCTCCTCTAGTGGTGTTATGTGAACGTCGACTACATAACACTTCACCATTATTTGGGCCTAGAGGAAGGCATTGGGAAGTACTAAGTAGATGATGGGTTACTAGAGTGACAGAAGGTTAAACCCTAGTTTATGCGTTGCTTCGCAAGGGGCTGATTTGGATCCACTAGTTTAATGCTATGGTTAGACTTTGTCTTAATTCTGCTTTCGTAGTTGCGTATGCTTGCGAGAGGGGTTAATCATAAGTGGGATGCTTGTCCAAGTAAGGGCAGTACCCAAGCGCCAGTCCACCCACCTATCAAACTATCAAAGTAGCGAACGCGAATCATATGAACATGATGAAAACTAGCTTGACAGAAATTCCCATGTGTCCTCGGGAGCGCTTTACCTCCTATAAGAGTTTGTCCAGGCTTGTACCTTGCTACAAAAGGGATTGGGCCACTTTGCTGCACCGTTGTTAATTTTGTTACTTGCTACTTGCTACGAATCATCTTACCACACAACTACTTGTTACCGATAATTTCAGTGTCTGCAAAGAATACCTTGCTGAAAACCACTTGTCAGATCCTTATGCTCCTCATTGGGTTCGACACTCTAACTTATCGAAAGGACTAGATAGATCACCTATACGTGTGGGTCATAAAGACTCTTTTCTGGCGCCGTTGCCGGGGAGTGAAACGCCTTTGGTAAGTGGAATTTGGTAAGCAAACATTTATATAGTGTGCTGAAATTTATTGTCACTTGTCACTATGGAAACTAATCCTTTGAGGAGCTTGTTCGGGGTATCTTCACCTCGAACGGAAGCACAAAGAGTTGCTCCTCAACCTGCTGCACCTACTGAAAATATTTGCTATGAATTTCCTTTAGGTATGCTTGAGAAACTGCTGGCTAATCCTTTTACAGGAGATGGAACATCACATCCCGACTTGAATCTAATCTATGTAGATGAAGTTTGTGGTTTATTTAAGCTTGCAGGTTTTCCCGAGGATGAGGTCAAGAAGAAGGTCTTTCCTTATCTTAGAGGGATAGAGCATTGACATGGTATAGTCTATGTGATGATACTGGATCATGGAACTACAACCGGGTGAAATTGGAATTTCATCAAAAGTTTTATCCTATGCATCTAGTACATTGTGATCGGAATTATATTTATAATTTTTGGCCTCGTGACAGAGAAAGCATCGCTCAAGCTTGGGGAAGGCTTAAATCAATGTTATATTCATGCCCCAACCATGAGCTCTCGAGAGAAATTATCATTCAGAACTTCTATGCTCGGCTTTCTCATGATGATCACACCATGCTTGACACTTCTTGTACCAGTTCTTTTATGAAGAGAGATATTGACTTCAAATGGAATTTATTGGAAAGAATTAAACGCAACTTTGAAGATTGGGAGTTTGATGAAGGTAAGGAGTCAGGTATGAATTTCAAGTTTGATTGCGTTAAATCCTTTGTTGAAACAAATACTTTTTGTGATTTTAGCACTAAATATGGACTTGACTCTGAGATAGTAGCTTCATTGTGTGAATCATTTGCTGCTCATATTGATCTCCCTAAAGAGAAGTGGTTTAAATATCATCCTCCCTTAGAAGTCAATGTAGTTAAACCCAATCCAGTTGAAGAGAAAGTCATTGCCTATAATGATCCTGTTGTTCCCAGTGCTTACATTGAGAAACCACCTTTCCCTGTTAGGATAAAGGATCATTCTAAAGTTTCAACTGTGATACGTAGGGGCTACATTAGAACACCTACCCCCCCCCCCCCCCGAGAAAATTAGAGTTGAACCTACCATTGCTATTATCAAAGATCTCCTGTCTGACGATGTTGAGGGACATGATATTCACTTCTATGAAGATGCTGCTAGAATTGCTAAACCTCATGCTAGAGACAAACATAGGCCTGTTGTTGGCACGCCTGTTGTTTCTGTTAAGATAGGAGATCATTGCTATCATGGTTTATGTGACGTGGGTGCTAGTGTTAGTGCAATACCTCAATCCTTATATGATGAAATTAAATACGAGATTGCACCTATTGAGATGGAACCTATTGATGTCACTATTCAGCTTGCCAATAGAGATACTATCTGCCCTTTGGGAATTGTTAGAGATGTTGAAGTCTTGTGTGGTAAAACGAAGTATCCTGCTAATTTTCTCGTTCTTGCTACCACACAAGATAGCTTTTGTCCCGTCATATTTGGCAGACCCTTCCTCAATATTGTCAATGCTCATATTGACTGTGAGAAGCAAACTGTCACGGTTGGCTTTGAAGGTGTGTCACATGAGTTCAATTTCTCCAAGTTTGGTAGACAACCTCATGAAAAATAGTTGCCTAGTAAGGATGAAATTATTGCCCTATCTTCTATTGCCGTTCCTCCTACTGATACTTTAGAGCAATACTTGCTTGAGCATGAAAATGATATGCATATGGATGAAAGGGATGAGATAAATAGAGTTATCTTTGAACAATATCCTATCCTTAAGAATAATTTGCCTGTTGAATTGCTTGGAGATCCACCCCCACCAAAGGGTGATCCTGTGTTCGAGCTTAAACAGTTGCCTGATACTCTTAAGTACGCTTATCTTGATGAAAAAGAGATATATCATGTTATTATTAGTGCTAGCCTCTCAGAGCATGAAGAAAAGAAGTTACTAAAAACTCTGAGGAAGCACCGTGCTGCTATTGGATATACTCTTGATGATCTTAAGGGCATTAGTCCGACTCTATGCCAGCACAAGATTAAAACCGATCCTGATTCCAAACCAGTTGTCGATCATCAACGGAGATTAAATCCTAAGATGAAAGAGGTAGTAAGAAAAGAAATACTCAAGCTCCTGGAAGCAAGTATTATCTATCCTGTTGCTCATAGTGATTGGGTAAGTCCAGTGCATTTCGTCCCTAAGAAGGAAGGTATTACCGTTGTCCCTAATGACAAGGATGAATTGATCCCACAGAGGATTATTACTGGCTATAGGATGGTGATGGATTTTAGGAAATTGAATAAAGCCACTAGGAAAGATCATTACCCTTTGCCTTTTATCGACCAAATGCTAGAAAGACTGTCTAAACACACACACTTCTGCTTTCTAGATGGTTATTCTGGTTTCTCCCAAATACCACTTGCACAATCTGACCAGGAGAAAACCACTTTCATCTGCCCTTTCGGTACCTTTGCTTATAGACGTATGCCTTTTGGCTTATGTAATGCACCTGCCACCTTTCAAAGATGTATGATGGCTATATTCTCTGACTTTTGTGAAAAGATTGTTGAGGTTTTCATGGACGACTTCTCCATTTATGGGTCTTCTTTTGATGATTGCCTCAGCAACCTTGATCGAGTTTTGCATAGATGTAAAGATATCAATCTTGTCTTGAATTGGGAGAAGTGCCACTTTATGGTTAATGAAGGCATCTTATTAGGACATAAAATTTCTGAAAGAGGTATTGAAGTCGATAAGGCTATGGTTGATGCGATCGAGAAAATGCCATGCCCCACAGATATCAAAGGTATAAGAAGTTTCCTTGGTCATGCTGGTTTCTATAGAAGGTTCATTCAAGACTTCTCTAAGATTTCTAGGCCTCTTACCAATCTCTTGCAAAAGGATATTCCTTTTGTTTTTGACGATGATTGTGAGGAAGCCTTCGAAATACTTAAGAAGGCCTTGATAACTGCACCTATTGTTCAACCACCTGATTGGAACTTACCTTTTGAAATCATGTGTGATGCTAGTGATTATGCTGTTGGTTCTGTCCTAGGACAAAGAGTTAATAAGAAGTTGAATGTTATTCACTATGATAGTAAAACTCTAGGCAGTGCCCAAAGGAACTATGCTACTACTGAAAAGGAATTTTTAGCACTCGTGTTTGCATGTGAAAAGTTCAGATCTTACATAGTTGATTCCAAAGTCACTATTCACACTGATCACGCTGCTATTAAGTACATCATGGAAAAGAAAGACGCTAAACCTAGACTTATCAGATGGGTTCTCTTGCTACAAGAATTTGATTTGCATGTTGTCGATAGGAAGGGTGCTCAGAACCCAGTAGCAGATAACTTGTCTAGGTTGGATAAAGTTCTTGATGACCCACAACCTATTGATGATAGCTTTCCTGATGAGCAACTGAATGTCATCAATACCTCACGTAGTACACCGTGGTATGCTGATTATGCAAATTATATCTTTGCCAAACATATACCACCTAGTTTCACATACCAGCAAAATAAGAAATTCTTCTTTGATTTGAGACATTACTTCTGGGATGATCCTCACCTTTATAAGGAAGGAGTAGATGGTGTTATTAGATGTTGTGTACCTGAACATGAACAGGGACGGATCCTACAAAAGTGTCACTCCGAGGCCTACGGAGGACACCATGCGGGAGGTAGAACTACACACAAGGTATTGCAATCCGGTTTCTATTGGCCCACTCTCTTCAAGGATGCCCGTAAGTTTGTCTTGTCCTGTGATGAATGCCGAAGAATAGGTAATATCAGTAAACGTCAGGAAATGCCTATGAACTATTCACTTGTCATTGAACCATTTGATGTTTGGGGCTTTGATTATATGGGGCCCTTTCCAAAATCCAACGGGTATACTCACATCCTAGTTGCTGTTGATTACGTTACTAAGTAGGTAGAAGCTATCCCAACTAGTAGTGCTGATCACAACACCTCTATGGGGATGCTTAAAGAAGTTATTTTCCCCAGATTTGGAGTCCCTAGATATCTAATGACCGATGGTGGTTCACATTTCATTCATGGTGATTCCCGTAAAACGCTTGCTAAGTACGATGTCAATCATAGAATTGCATCTCCCTATCACCCTCAGTCCAGTGGTCAAGTAGAGCTAAGCAATAGAGAGATTAAACTAATCCTGCAAAAGACTGTCAATAGGTCTAGAAAGAATTGGTCTAAGAAGCTCGATGATGCACTGTGGGCTTATAGAACTGCTTATAAGGATCCCATGGGCATGTCTCTGTACAAAATGGTTTACGGTAAAGCATGTCATTTACCTCTTGAGCTAGAGTATAAGGCTCATTGGGCAATCAAAGAGCTCAACTTTGATTTCAAACTTGCTGGTGAGAAGAGGTTATTTGATATTAGCTCGCTTGATGAATGGAGAGCCCAGGCATATGAAAATGCCAAGTTGTTCAAAGAAAATGTTAAGAGGTGGCATGATAAAAGGATACAGAAACGTGAGTTCAATGTAGGTGATTATGTCTTGCTATTTAATTCTCGTTTAAGATTTTTTGTACGCAAGTTTCTCTCTAAATAGGAAGGTCCTTACATTGTTGAGGAAGTATATTGTTCTGGTGCCATCAAGATCAACAACACGGAAGGTAATTTTCCGAGAGTGGTAAATAGGCAATGAATCAAGCATTATATCTGAGGTACTCCCATAAATGTTGAAAGCAATATTATCAATACCATAACTCCGGAGGAGTACATAAGAGATATTTATCAGCCCGTTTCAGACTCTGAAAACGAAGAGGTATGTGATTCGGTAAGTAAACCGACTCCAAAACTTTTCCAGTAGGAATTTTTCTCTGTTTTGCAATTTTTAGAAAATTAGAAAAATTTAAAGCAGTCCGGAGAGCGTACAAGGAGGCGACAAGCCTTCCTGGCGCGAGCCACCCCCCTGGCCGCGCCTGGGGGGCTTGTGACCACCTCATGTGCCTCCCGGACTCCGTTTTCTTGCGGAGTACTCCTTCTGGTCGGAAAAAAATCATTATATATTTTCCCGAAAGGTCTAACCCTCGTATCACGCAAATTACACTGTGTTTTCGTTTCGAGCCTGTTCTTCTGCCGCAGATTTAGAGCAAGATGTCGTCTCAGGAATATGTATGGGAGAACGATCTCCCTCAAGTCTCTGAAGACGTAAATGCTGATCTGAAAAGAATGGAGGCCAAGGAAAGGCTACCTGAAGAAACTAAGGGCAAAAATAAGGAGAAGAATCCGGCGTTGGACGAAGGGCAATGTGTGCTCAACAAGGAAGAAGCTGAGGAAGAGGATTTACTTCAACCCTACCTCCACCTTTTACCTCCATCCTTGATCGAGCTCTTGAGATTATGTGAAATAACTCGTGTTCATAATACTTATCTTACCCGTGAAGTTGTTTTGCTGGAGAAACATATCACAGAACTCCAAGGTATAAATCAAAGATTGATGGCCCTCTTGGAATCAAAAGACAAGACAACTCCACCACCATCACCTCCGAAGGAAGACAACTAAACACGGGTATGGGCAATCCCCTTGGCTTGTGACAAGCTTGGGGGAGTTGCCTCGGTATCGTATCATCATCACATCTTTTGCCTTTACCTTTTCTTAGTTTAATACTTTTTTGTTTTATCTTTCTCTAGTAGAATAAAGTTCTTAGCGTTTTAGGTTTGAGTTTTGCTTTGTGTAACCCCCGATGTATTCGACTTCGTGATTCATATAATAAAGAGTGTTTTAGTTAAGGGCCTTGCTTCATGCCATGATCTAAAGAAAAGAATGATAAAAGAACAAAAGCATGAAAGATCATGTAATGATCTTATGGGAAGTGATGACTTCACATATAAAAAGAATGTTGATTGAAACTTGTTGTGGGTGGACAAACGTAGACCTTGGTCATTGCTGCAATTAATAGGAAGTAATAAAGAAAGAGAGGTTCACATATAAATATATCATCTTGGGCACCATCTATGATTGTGAACACTCACTAAACTATTACATGCTAAGTAGTAGATGTTGGACAAGGAAGACAACATAATGAATTATGTTTGCTTGGTTCCGAACAATGTTATATGACTAGATATCCCTTAGCATGTGACGATTGCTTCCACCTCATATCAGCCAAAACTCCCGCACCAAGTAGAGATACTACTTGTGCATCCGTAAACCTTCAACCCAGTTTTGCCATGAGAGTCCACCATACCTACCTATGGATTGAATAATATCCCTCAAGTAAGTTTTCATCGGTGCAAGCTATAAAAATTGATTCCTAAATATGTATGATATACTAGTGTGTGGAAAATAAGGTTTGTACGAACCTGTGATTAGGAAGACATAAAAGCGACAGACTGCATAATAAAGTTCTTTATCACAGGAGGCAATATAAAGTGACGTTCCTTCACACTAAAAGGACACACATCCAAACCTCAAAAGCGCATGACAACCTCTGCTTCCCTCTTCGAAGGGCCTATCTTGTACCTTTACTTTTTTCCCTTGAAAGAGTCATGGTGATCTACACCAATTCCTTATTTCGCCTTTTTCTTGGCTAACGTCATATGCTAGGGAAAGATCTATATTCATATATCAACTTGGAAGTAAGTGTTCATGAATAATTATTGTTGACATTACCCTTGAGGCAAATGGCTGGGAGGCGAAACTATAAGCCCCTATCTTTCTCTGTGTCCAACTGAAACTTTGATCTCATGAGTACCACGTGAGTTGTAGCAATTGTAGAAGACAAAAGGATGATTGAGTATGTGGATTTGCTTTACAAGCTCTTACTTGACTCTTTCTGATGTTATGATAAATTGCAATTGCTTCAATGACTAAAGGCTATTGGTTGTTAATTCTTAGTAAGGTTTTTGATCCATACTTTACTTTGTGAAGGAATTGTCACTTTAGCATGAGAGATTATGTGATGATATTGTTGTTCTGATTATGATCATGATGCCTGCATGTCCATATCTTGTTTTGTCGACACCTCTCTCTCTAAACATGTGGGTATATTTATTGATCTCGGCTTTCGCTTGAGGACAAGCGAGGTCTAAGCATGGGGGAGTTTATACGTCCATTTTGCATCATGCTTTCATGTTGATAGTTATTGCTTTATGGGCTCTTATTACACTTCACGGTACAATACTTATGCCTTTTCTCTCTTATTTTGCAAGGTTTGTATGAAGAGGGAGAATGCCGACAGCTGGAATTCTGGCCTGAAAAAGGAGCAAGTTTGAGATACCTATTCTTCGCAACTCCAGAAGTCGTGAAAATCAACGAGGATTTATTTTGGAATTAATAAAAATACTGGGCCGAAGAAGTACCAGAGGGGAGCCAGCAGGAGACCACAAGCCTCCTAGGCGCGGCCTACCCCCCTGGCCGCGCCTAGAGGGCTTGTGGGCTCCCAGCTGGCCCTTTGGCCCCCCCTCTTTTCCTATAAGGAGGGTTTCCTTCTGGAAAAAAATAAAGAGGAGGCTTTCGGGAGGAATCGCCACCGCCACGAGGCGGAACTTGAGCAGAACCTATCTAGAGCTCCGGCACGGTCGTCCTGTCGGGGAAACTTCCCTCCCGAAGGGGGAAATCATCACCATTGTCATCACCAACACTCCTCTCATCGGAGGGGACTCATCACCATCAACATCTTCATCAGCACCATCTCATCTCCAAACCATAGTTCATCTCTTGTAACCAATCTCCGTCTCGCGACTCCGATTTGTACTTGTAAGGTTGCTAGTAGTGTTAATTACTCTTTGTAGTTGATGCTAGTTGGATTACTTGGTGGAAGATTATATGTTCAGATCCTTGATGCTATTCAATACCACTCTAGTCATGAATATGATTATGCTTTGTGAGTAGTTACTTTTGTTCCTGAGGACATGAGATAAGTCATGCTATGAGTAGTCATGTGAATTTGGTATTCGTTCGATATTTTGATGTGTTGTATGTTGACTCTCCTCTAGTGGCGTTATGTGAACGTCTGATGACCCACAAGTATCGGGGATCAATCATAGTCCTTTCGATAAGTAAGAGTGTCGAACCCAATGAGGAGCAGAAGGCTCTGGTAAACAGTTTTCAGCAAGGTAATAACTGCAGGCAGTGAAAGTAGCGGTAACAAGTGATGGTGTAGTGAGGTAAAACGTAGCAAGCGAAAAGTAACAAGTAAAAAGTAGTAGCAATGGTGCAGCAAGTGGCCCAATCCCGTTTGTAGCAAGGGACAAGCCTGAACAAAGTCTTACAGGAGGAAAAACGCTCCCGAGGACACACGGGAATTTCTGTCATGCCAGTTTCATCGTGTTCATATGATTCACGTTCGTTACTTTCATAGTTTGATATGTGGGTGGACTGGCGCTTGGGTACTGCCCTTACTTGGACAAGCATCCCACTTATGATTAACCCCTCTCGAAAGCATTCGCAACTAAGAAAGAAGAATTAAGACAACGTCTAACCATAGCATTAAACTAGTGGATCCAAATCAGCCCCTTACGAAGCAATGCATAGATTGGGGTTTAAGCTTCTGTCACTCCAGCAACCCATCATCTACTTACTACTCCCCAATGCCTTCCTCTAGGCCCAAATATGGTGAAGTGTTATGTAGTCGACGTTCACATAACACCACTAGAGGAAAAACAACATACAACATATCAAAATACCGAACGGATATCAAATTCACATGACTATTATTAACATGACTTATCCCATGTCCTCAGGGACAAAAGTAACTACTCACAAAGCATAATCATAATCATGATCAGAGGTGTAATTAATAGCATCAAGGATCTGAACATAAACTCTTCCACCAAGTAATCCAACTAGCATCAACTACAAAGAGTAATCAACACTACTAGTAACCTTACAAGTACCAATTGGAGTCGTGAGACGGAGATTGGTTACAAGAGATGAACTAGGGATTGGAGAGGAGATGGTGCTGATGAAGATGCCTCCCCTCCGACGAGAGGACTGTTGGTGATGACGATGGCGATGATTTGCCCCTCTGGGAGGGAAGTTTCCCCGGCAGGATCGTCCTGCCGGAGCTCTAGATTGGACGTGCTCAAGTTCCGCCTTGTGGCGGCGGCGAAACCACGAAAAAGCTCCCGGTTGACTTTTTCTGGAACGAAACCCATCATATAGCAAAAGAGGGGGGGCTAGTGGGCCGTCAGGGAGCCCACAAGCTTGCCATCCGCCACCAGGGGGTGGCGGTGGCAGGGCTTGTGGCGCCCTGGTAGCCCCCCTCCGGTACTTCTTTCGCCCAGTATTTTTTATATAATCCCAAAGAATTCCACGTAAATTTTCAGGGCATTTGGAGATGTGCATAATAGTGGACTAAGATTTGCTCCTTTTCTAGTCCAGAATTCCAGCTGCCTGAATTCTCCCTCTTCAAATAAACCTTGCAAAATAAGAGAGAAAAGGCATAAATATGGTACCACAAAGTAATATAACAACCCATAAAGCAATAAATATCAACATGAAAGCATGATGCAAAATGGACGTATCAATGTCGACTACATAACACTTCACCATTATTTGGGCCTAGAGGAAGGCATTGGGAAGTAGTAAGTAGATGATGGGTTGCTAGAGTGATAGAAGCTTAAACCCTAGTTTATGCGTTGCTTCGCAAGGGGCTGATTTGGATCCACTAGTTTAATGCTATGGTTAGACTTTGTCTTAATTTTTCTTTCGTAGTTGCGGATGCTTGCGAGAGGGGTTAATCATAAGTGGGATGCTTGTACAAGTAAGGGAAGTACCCAAGCGCCGGTCCACCCACCTATCAAACTATCAAAGTAGCGAACGCGAATCATATGAACATGATGAAAACTAGCTTGACAGAAATTCCCATGTGTCCTCGGGAGCGCTTTACCTCCTATAAGAGTTTGTCCAGGCTTGTCCCTTGCTACAAAAGGGATTGGGCCACTTTGCTGCATCGTTGTTAGTTTTGTTACTTGCTACTTGCTACGAATTATCTTACCACACAACTACTTGTTACCGATAATTTGAGTGCCTACAGAGAATACCTTGCTGAAAACCACTTGTCAGATCCTTCTACTCCTCATTTGGTTCGACACTCTTACTTATCAAAAGGACTACGATAGATCCCCTATACTTGTGGGTCATCAAGACTCTTTTCTCCTACTAACTCAGTGCACCCAGTGTCAGTTTCTGTCTGCTGATGTCTTTTTCGCAGGGGCTTTTATCCCAATTTGCAGAGCCCCAAAAATGCCGAGAAAAATATATAAAAATTAGCATGACGGAAGCTTCGAGACGCATCAAGGTGGGCCAGAGGGGAACCAAGTCCTCCCCAGGCGGCCTACCCCATGGCCGCGCCCACAGGTCGCCTGGGTGGGGCCCACCTCCTCTGGTGCCCTACCTTGGCTCCTATTTTTACCCATGTGGAGGAAACACTGATTCCGGAACCCTTTTCTCCAGAAGCAATTCCGATCTCCGCCGCCATCGCCAACAAGTTTTGGGGGACCAGAATTCCTGTGCTGGCACCCTGCCGGGACGTGGAAGTGCCCCCGGATTCATCTCCATCGACGTTGCTTCCTCCCTCCATGAAGCGGGGCTGAGGTCTACTACAATAGCTATGTGGTTAATTATCTCTCTCATGATGTGATCTTGATTGTGATCATGGGCTATGTTAATCTAGGGTGATCCCATGATGTTTCCCCTTCTTCTATGTATTGGATTGATGTACTCACTTGATCTTATCTAGTATAATCCCCGAGACCATGGTGACAGCGGTCTATAGGACATGGATTAGAAGAATATTTACATGAGTGATTTCCTCTTTTCTGAATTGATTGAAGATTGAGAGTCTCTTGGTGCTTGTCTTTGACTATCCTTGAGATACGTTGTGGTGATTGTGGTACTCTTTTTGGATGGCCGCGGTGACATTGGGAAATCCATAGATGAGAACTACAAACTCTGAGGTGTGCTATTGTAGCCCTACATAATTCTCGTCCTCTCTTGATCACAATGGAATGACCTCCGAGTACGTCTCCATTGCATGTTTTAGTGGAAATATCATGTGATTAGACTATGTTAATGTTGTTGGGAGTTTCCACTAGTGAAAGTATGGAGCCTAGGCCTTGTTTCTCACCATTGTTACACCGTTTGTGCTCACTTTTGTCACTTGCTACCTTGCTGTAATTTTTATTACAGATTTATATTACCTTGCTTTGCCACACCTATCACCCATATTTTACCATCTCTTCGCCGAACTAGTGCACCTATACAATTTACCATTGTATTAGGTGTGTTGGGGACACAAGAGACTTCTCGTTTCTTAATTGCAGGGTTGCTTGAGAGAGACCATCTTCACCCTCTACTTCCCTGAGTTCGATAAACCATAGGTCATCCACTTGAGGGAAATTGCTTCTATCCTACAAACCTCTGTGCTTGGAGGTCTACAAGAATAGAAGCGTGCATAGACATCACAGCACAATGATGGAGATCATGGTGCGACGCCGGTGACGATGGAGATCATGTCGGTGCTTCGGCGATGGAGATCAAGAAGCACAAGATCATGGCCATATCATGTCACTTATGATTTGCATGTGATGTTAATTCTTTTATGCACCTTATTTTGCTTAGGATGACGGTTGCATTATAAGGTGATCCATCACTAAAATTTCAAGATAAAATTGTGTTCTCCCCGACTGTGCACCGTTGCGAGTTCGTCGTTTCAAGACACCACGTGATGATCGGGTGTGATAGACTCTACATTCATATACAACGGGTGCAAAACAGTTGCGCACGCGGAACACTCGGGTTAAACTTGATGAGCCTAGCATGTATAGACATGGCCTCGGAACACAAGAGACCGAAAAGTCGAGCATGAATCATATAGTTGATATGATCAACATGGAGATGTTCACCATTGAAACTAATCTCGACTCACGTGATGATAAAACTTGAGTTAGTGGATTTGGATCGTGCGCCAATCGAATAACTAGAGGGATGTCTATTTGAGTGGGAGTTATTAAGTAATATGATTAACTAAACTCATTATCATCAACATAGTCAAGATGTCTTTGCAAATTATGTTATAGCTTGCGTTGTAGCTCTACTATTTTTGATATGTTCCTATAAAAAAATTAGTTCAAAGATGATAGTATCAATTATACGGACTGGGTCCGTAAACTGAGGATTGTCCTCATTGCTGCACAGAAGGCTTATGTCCATATTGCACCGCTCGGTGTGCTGAACCCCGAACATCGTCTGTAGATGTTGCGATCATCTGACATACACGTTTTTGATGACTACATGATAGTTCGGTGCATAATGCTTGAACGACTTAGAGTTGAGGCGCCGAAGACGTTTCGAACTTCACGGGACATATGAGATGTTCCAATAGATGAAATTCGGATTTTAGGCTCATGCCCGTGTTGAGAGGTATAAGACCTCCGACAAGATTCTTTGTGTACAAAGTAAGGGAGAAAAGCTCAATCGTTGAGCATGTTCTCAGATTGTCTCGGTACTACAATCGCTTGAATCGAGTGGGAGTTGATCTTCCAGATAAGATAGTGATTGACATAGTTCTCCAAAGTCACTGCCACCAAGCTACAGAGCTTCGTGATGAACTATAACATATCAGGGATAGAGATGATGATCCTTGAGCTATTTGTGATGTTTGACACCGCAAAGGTAGAAATCAAGTAGGAGCATCAAGTGTTGATGGTTAGTAGAACCACTAGTTTCGAGAAGGCTAAGGGTTGAAAGGGATACTTTATGAAATGGCAAACCAGTTGTCACTCTAGTAAAGAAACCCAAGGTTGAACCCAAACCTGAGACTAAGTGCTTCTATTATCAGGGGAATGGTCACTGAAGCGGAGCAACCCTAATTACTTGGTAGATGAGAAGGCTGGCAAAGTCAACAAAAGTATATTGGATATACATGATTTTTATGTGTACTTTCCTAGTACTCCTAGTAGCACACGGGCATTAGATACCGGTTCGGTTGCTAAGTGTTAGTAACTCGAAATAAAAGTTGCGGAATAAACGGAGACTAGCTAAAGGCGAGGTGACGATGTGTGTTGGAAGTGTTTCCAAGGTTGATGTGATCAACATCGCACACTCCCTCTGCCATCGGGATTAGTGTTGAACCTAAATAAATATTATTTGGTGTTTGTGTTGAGCATGAACATGATTGGAGCGTGTTTATTGTAATACGGTTATTCATTTAAGTTAGAGAATAAAAGTTGTTCTATTTACATGAATGATACCTTCAATGGTCATGCACCAATGTGAATGGTTCATTGAATCTCGATCGTAGTGATACACATGTTTATAATATTGATGCCAAAAGATGCAAAGTAGTAATGATAGTACCACTTAATTGTGGAACGGCCTCTTGAGTCATATTGGTGTAAAACGTATGAAAAAGTTCCATACTGATGGATCTTTGGACTCACTCGTTTTGAATCGTTTGAGACATACGAACCATGCCTATTGGTGTAAACGCATGAAGAAACTCCATGTAGATAGATCGTTTGGACTCATTTGATTTCGAATCACTTGAGACATGCAAATCATGCCACATGGGGAAGATGACTGAAGGCCTCGTTTTCCATTGAGATGGAACAAGAGAGTAACTTATTGGAAGTAATACATTTTGATGTGTGCAGTCCAATGAGCGCCGAGGCACGTAGTGGATATCATTATGTTCTTACTTCACAGATGATTTGAGTAGATACTAGTATATTTACTTGACGAAACACAAGTCCGAATTATTGAAAGGTTCAAGTAATTTCAGAGTGAAGTTGAAGATCGTTGTGACAAGAGGATGAAATTCTACGATATGATTGTAGAGATATATGTGTGAGTTGCGAGTTTGGTACACATTAAGACAATGTGGAAATTGTTTCACAACTAATGTCACCTAGATTATCATGGTGTGATGGTGTGTCCGAACATCGTAGGCGCGCCCTATTAAGATATGGTGCATACTATGATGCCTCTTATCGAATTACCACTATCATTTTGGGGCTATGCATTGGAGACAACACATTCACTTTTAGAAGGGTGCCATGTAAGTTCCATTGAGATGACACCATATGAACTGTGGTTTGGAGAAACCTAAGGTGTCATTTCTTTAAATTTTGGGGCTACTATGCTTATGTCCAAAGGCTTCGGCCTGATAAGATCGAACCCAAATTGGATAAATGCATCTTCATAGGATACCCAAAATAGTTGGGTATACCTCCTATCTCATATCCGAAAGGAAAGTGTTTGTTTCCGACAACGGGTCCTTTCTCGAGAAAGAGTTTCTCTCGAAAGAATTGAGTGGGAGGATGCTGGAACTTGACGAGGTTACTGAACCAACACTTCAACCAGAGAGTAGAAGGGAGCAGGAAGTTGTTCATGTGGCACCTACACAAGTTGAAGTGGAAGCTGATGATGGTGATCATGAAGCTTCGGATCAAGTTACTACCAAACCTCGTAGGTCGACAAGGATACGCGCTACTACGGAATGGTACAGTAATCTTGTCTTGGAGGTCATGTTGCTAGACAACAATCAACCTATGAGCTATGGAGAAGCGATGGTGGGCCCGGATTCCAAAAAATGGCTGAAGGCCATGAAATCCGAGAGAGGATCCATGTATGAAAACAAAGTGTGGACTTTGGAAGAACTACTTGATGGTCATAAGTCTGATAAGTATAGATGGATCTTCAAAAGGAAGACAGACGATGATGGTGAATGTCAACATTTAAGAAAAGCTCGACTTGTTGCAAATAGGTTTCCGACAAGTTCAAAGAGTTTACTATGATGAGCCTTTCTCACTCATAGCGATGCTAAAATTCGTTGGAATTATGTTAGTAGTTGTTGCATTTTTCAATTGTGAAATCTTGCAGATGAATGTCAAAACATTGTTTCCTTGTGGAAAGGTTGTATGTGATGCAACCAGAAGGTTTTGTCGATCCTAAGGATGCTAACAAGTGTGCAAGCTCCAACGATCCTTCTAAGGACTGGAGTGAGCATCTCGGAGTTGGATTATGCGCTTTGATAAGATGATCAAAGCTTTTGGGTTTATACAAAGTTTATGAGAAACTTGTATTTCCAAGGAAGTGAGTGGGAGCACTAAAATTTCTGATGAGTATATGCGGTTGACATATTGTTGATGAGAAATGATGTAGAATTTTTGGAAAGCATATAGGGTTGTTTGAAAAGGTGTTTTCAAAGGAAAAACCTGGATTAAGCTACTTGAACATTGAGCATCAAGATCTATAGAGATAGATCAAGACGCTTGATAAAACTTTCAATGAAATGCAAGCCTTGACAACTTTTTGAAGGAGTTCAAAATAGACCGACAAAGAATGAGTTCTTTGCTATGTTGTAAGGTGTGAATTTGAGTAAGACTCAAAGCTCAACCACGGCAGAAAAAGGAAAAAGGATGAAGGTCGTCCCCTATGACTTAGCCATAGGCTCTATAGTATGCTATGCTGTGTACCGCACCTAATGTGTGCCTTGCCATGAGTCTGTCAAGGGGTACAAAGGTGATCCAGGAATGGATTACTGGACAGCGGTCAAAAGTTATCCTTAGTAACTAGCTGACTAAGGAATTTTTCTCAATTATGGAGGTGATAAAAGAGTTCGTCGTAAAGAGTTACGTCGATGCAAGCTTTGACACTAATCCGGATGACTTTGAGTAGTAAACCTGATTCGTATAGTGGAGTAGTCATTTGAAATAGTTCCAAATGGCACGTAGTAGCAGCATCTACACGATGACATAGAGATTTGTAAAGCACACACGGATCTGAAAGGTTCCTACCCGTTGACTAAAAATCTCTCTCACAAGCAAGACATGATTAAACCCCACAACTGTATGGGTGTTAGATTCATCAAAATCACATAGTGATGTGAAACTAGATTATTGACTCTAGTGCAAGTGGGAGACTCTTGAAAATATGCCCTAGAGGAAATAATAATTGGTTATTATTATATTTCCTTGTTCATGATAATCGTTTATTATCCATGCTATAATTGAATTGATTGGAAACTCAAATACATGTGTGGTTACATAGACAAAACACTGTCCCTAGTGAGCCTCTAGTTGACTAGCTCATTGATCAAAGATGGTTAAGGTTTCCTAGCCATAGACAAGTGTTGTCACTTGATAATGGGATCACATCATTAGGAGAATGATGTGATGGACAAGACCCAAACTACGAACGTAGCATATGACCGTGTTAGTTTATTGCTACTATATTCTGCATGTCAATGTATCTGTTCCTATGACCATGAGATCATGCAACTCCCACACACCGGAGGAATGCCTAGTGTGTATCAAACATCACAACGTAACTGGGTGACTATAAAGGTGCTCTACAGGTATCTCCAAAGGTGTCTGTTGGGTTGGCATGAATCGAGACCGAGATTTGTCACTCCGTACGACGGAGAGGTATCTCGGGGCCCACTCGGTAATACAACATCACAATAAGCCTTGCAAGCAATGTAACTAAGGAGTTAGTCACGGGATCTTGTATTACAGAACGAGTAAACAGACTTCCCGGTAACGAGATTGAACTAGGTATGGAGATACCGACGATCGAATCTCAGGCAAGTAACATACCGAAGGACAAAGGGAACAACATACAAGATTAACTGAATCCTTGACATAGAGGTTCAACCAATAGTGATCTTCGTAGAATATGTAGGAGCCAATAAGGACACCCATGTCACGCTATTGGTTATTCACCGGAGAGCGTCTCGGTCATGTCTGCATAGTTCTCGAACCCGCAGGGTCTGCACACATAATATTTGGTGATGATTTGGTATTAATGAGTTATGTGTGGTAGTAACTAAAAGTTGTTCGGAGTCCCGGATGAGATACCGGACACCAAGAGGAGCTCCGGAATGGTCCGGAGGTAAATATATATATATATGGGAAGTCAAATTTTTTCTACCGGAAAAGTTTTGGGGTTTTTCTATATTGTACCTGGAAGCTTCTAGAACATTTCGGAAACTTCTGGAGGAATCCGGAAGTCCACCAAGGGTTCCACCACGTCCCAAGGTTTTGCATGGGCTGAGGGGAGACGTTGTGGCCTTATTGGGCCAAGCGCACAAGTCTCTCAAGGCCCATGCAGTTGGGAAAGGTGGAAAGTCCACCTGTGTATGGAAGGTAAGGAAGGGGACTAGGATTCCACCTCCTCTCTCCTTGGCTGCGCCCTAGGGCTTGGAGGAGCTGTCCTGCACGCCCCTCCACCTATATATAGGGAGGAGGGGTGCCCCAAGAGCACACACGAAGCCCTTGGCGCCCCTCTCTCTTCCTAGATCGTTTTCTCCTTCGTTCGCGGTTTCGGTAGTGCTAGGTGTAGCCCTGTCGAGATAACACTACCACCACCCCGTCGTGTTGCCGGAGAACTTATCTACTACTCATCCCTCGCTCGCTAGATCGAGGAGGCGGAGACGTCATCGAGCTGTACGTGTGCTGAATCCGGAGGTGCCGTCCGTTCGACACTAGATCGGGATGGATGGATCATGATGAGATCGCGGGATGGGCTGCGATTTGGATCGCGAAGATGCTCCACTACATCAACCGCGTTATATACGTTTCCGCTCAGCGATCTACAAGGGTATATAGATTCAATCTCTCCTCTCGTAGATGATCATCACCATGGATAGGTATTGTGTGTGCGTAGATTTTTTTTTGTTTCGCATGCAACGTTCCCCAACACTACACTGCATTAATGTCGGATAAAAATCTTATAAACCGCTGCGAATATGAAAAAAGGATCAACATGGAAAAGTTGCATGTTTACAGCAGTTCTTCGTCGGTATATCATTTGCTCAATTCTGGTTAATGGGTGGAGTGTTACAAGCAAAAACTCCAACACGTGAATAACAGGGTGAAGTTTAGGTAGAAATGCCAAGGAGTTCAAGTTCTTCAAACGGTGCATTTTCGAAGAATCCGTTTCACGAAAAAGGCGTTCTTGAAAACATCTAGGAATCAGAGAAAACCATCTACATGAAACAGTTTCGCATTTTCTGTAGATTTTCAACGATATATTATTTGCCCCGTTCAAATAAAGTTTGTAACAACTACGGAAAAAAAACATTTTTAGCCATTTTTAAAACTGTCTTAAAACCATATGGAATTGGAAAAACAATCTACATATAAAACTTTCGCATTTGTTCAAGATTTCGAACGCCATATCATTTTCTCCATTCCGAGTAACTAATAAGAAATTTGTAAAAACTACGCTGAAAAAATATTTTTAGCAATTTTTAAAACTAACATAAAACTGTAAAGAATTGGAAAAAAAATCTACATATAAAAGTTTTGCATTTTCTCAATCTTTCCAACGCCATATCCTTTGCTCCATTTTGAGTAACCATTGAGAAATTAAAGCGAAAATAGGAAGTCGGTACAACTTGTGCTGTTTTCTAAATTACTTTTAAACCGTTAATACTTGGAAGAAACTTTTTATATGAAAACCTGTGAATTTTCATTAGCTTTAAAAAGCCATATCGTTTGCATCAATTGGACTAGCCGTTTGCAAATTAACCCCGAAATACTAACCCGGCTGTTCGATTTAAAAACTTATGCCATTTTGAAATTCCTCTTTAACCGTAGGGAATTTGGAAAAACTTTCAATGTATGAAACGAGGGGATTTGCAGAAGCTATTCAACGCCATCTCATTTGCCTCATTTCAACAAACGGTTTAGAAATAGGATGGAAAATTTCATTCACGTTTTTTGTATGAACAAACACGGTTTCAAAAACTGCTTTTAAACCGTGAATATTTTGATAAAAATTCAAACTACCCCGTTACGAGGGTGTCCATAGCTTTCAAACGGTATATCACAAGCCTCATTTGAACACTTTTAGTGGAAGTTCAAGGAAGTTCAAGTGCTATTCTTGAGACGAGTCAACGTGAAATCAGAATAGTTATTCTCATCCCAGGATCAAAATAATGTTTATATATATCTATACCATGTGGTACTATATATATTAATTTATCATTTTGAGTATGTTCACATACTATATATAAGATACTACAAAGTGTGTTACAAGATTTTTTTTTTTTGATTTTTTTTCTAATATTATGAAATACGTACATATTTATATGTAAAAATAAGTATGCTAAAAAATATGATACATACTACCTAAAAAGTAGTATATATATTATCTAAATATTCTTATATATTAAATACTACGCGTACGTACTCTCCGATATGATAGATATTACATACAACCTACCAAACAAAAGTGGAAGTAACTACACACAGTCATACGAAACATATATATATATATATATATATATATATATATATATATATATATATATATATAGGGTCGCGCTATTCGTCACCCTGGGTGAGGAATAATTATTCTTCACCCCCTCTATTTTAACATCAATGCATCGTAATTTTACGTTACGTATTTTTTTTTCTTATTCCATACATAAAAAGAGACCGTAAGAAAATGTATAATCATCGTAAAATTTATTTTTGTTACGTAAAATTACAAACGTAAAAACATAGCGTAAAATATACATAAAATGCATATTTTCTTGTCTTACAGTCTATATTTTTATTTTTTTATGTCAAATTTTACATAGTGGGTCAATATGAATGTAACTATTTGTATTTTAAATGTAATTTATTTATGAAAAGCTCGTAAGATTACCTCGGGTGAAGAATAAACTATTCTGCATCCTGGATGATGAATAGAGTTTATATATATATATATATAGACACACACACACATTCTATTAGGCATCCAAGATGAAGAATAGCTTATTCCTCATCCTAGCGGTCTCACCGAGCTACATTTTTTCTCACATGCAAACGTAATTTTATAGTATGCATGTTGTAAAATTACATTGCTTCTAATATAAATTATTGAAACAATTTTTAGTTTTATATTGCCGCACCATATGTTTTCTCACATGCAGAACATAACTTTATATCATGCATGTTGTAAAATTACCTCAGATTTTTTTTCATGGTGGAAGACAAACTTCCTTACTCAAGAGTGTAATATTACCTCAAGTCTATTTCTTGTTACGTTTTCAAGTCATGGTGGTGGAATGGGACTTGGGTGAGGAATAAGAATTCCTCATCGAGGGTATATATATAAAAAGTTTATTCATCACTCAGGATACATAATAAGTTATTCTTTACCCGAGGTAATCTTAAGATCGTTTCATAAATTAATTAATTTTGGAATACAAATAATTACATTTCTGTTCATCCACTATGTGAAATTTGACATAAGAAAACAAAAATACAGGTCATAAGACCAGAAAATTTGCATTTTATGTATATTTTATGTTATGTTTTTATGTTTGTAATTTTACATAACATAAAATATATTTTTCGGTGATTTTATATTTTCTTACTGTCTCTTTTTATGTATGAAATAAGAACAAAATTATGGAACGTAAATTTACAATGCATTGATGCTAAAATAGAGGGGGTTGAAGAATAACAATTCCTCATTCAGGGTGATGAATAGTCAATCCCTATATGCCCATGGGGTCAAGCAATGCAATATCGATTCCACAAATCCTTCCCTCTCCCTTTTAACAACCAGCAAAAGTGTCAACCAATTTGGAGTTCATCCGAATTGGGTTTGAAATCCAAAAGGTTTGAATTTAGGTGCCCAATTTTTTCATAAAAGAGATTCTTAAGTTAGAGCATCTACAACCAAAACTTGCAAAAATGATCCCTCAAACGCCCGCGGACGCGCCCGGGCGTGTCCGAGGGAAGTGACCGGACACGTCACAAATAAACACTGTTGCAAGAGGAAATTTCATACTAGATTCTCAAATCCATACACTACTCCTCGTCGGATATTTCAACGATCTTCGTGTCCTCCGGCACATAAACGTGTGGCAGCTGCAGCTTCGCCCCTCCGGTGCCTCCGACTACTCCGCTGCATCTTTTTTCGCCGCTATCTCCGTGTCGAGCTCGTCGAAGAGGACGTCAGCCTTCACCTGCCTTTGTCGGATGAGCCGGCGGTTGGTTTCCACCTCGGCCTCAGCCCAGATAGAATCCATCATGGTGTGCGCTCCGCCATCTCCTCGGCTTGGGCGACGGTGAACTCCGCCTCCGCCATGTTCAAGCGTGGAGCATGGCTCTTTGCCTCGTCCTCCTCCATCGCCTCCGGCAACTCCTCCTCCTGCTGCTGTTGCTCCTCCTCCTCCGTCTCCGACGAGTCCAGAGGGAGACCCGCAACAATGCGAGTGGCACGTCGAGCCTGGATATCCGACTCGATCTACATACGACGCTCTGGCGTGAGCAAATCGTAGGTGGTGATCCTACGGAGGACCATATTGACGCCGGAGAGCGGGGGAGAGGAGGCGGATGGGCTCGGGTGGCGACGCGGGGGGGGGGGGGGGGGAGTGGGTGGATGTGCTAGGGCTGGGGGACGCCGGCCGTCTTAAATAGCCGCTTATGGCCTCGGCCGGCGAGCCGAAGAGGCGCCATGCGACATTCAGCGGCGATGGTCAAGGTGTATGTCAAACCGTCGGGTTTCCGGACGAGTCCGCATTGGCCCCCGACGTCAGGCTGATGTGGCGGGCGTGCCCGGGCTCCCGCATATCCACCCAACATTTAAGCTGAATAGGAGGGTTGCCGGTCAACCCGGGCATTTGAGGCCCGTTTGTGGGGCATGACTGGGTTGATTTTTTTGTGACCGGACGGTCTGTCCGGACGTTTGAGACGGATACGAGGACTCCGATTGTAGATGCCCTTAGAGAATAGATATTCCTCCTCAGAAATGCATTCCTCATATTTTTACCATTCCCCAATCTACCCCTGCTTTATTTCCCTACTTTTGTTTTCTGGGAAAATAGAGAAATGGCATTCTGGCCATTCCAGCAAAACAGCCCAACAAACCCCGCACACCTGCTTACCCTCTCTCTCTCAGCCGCGCTACTTGTTTCCGTGTTTGTCTCAAAAAAAAAAAAAGTTTCCGTGAAACCTCCCTGTCAGCGAGGAGAGGCAAACCCACACCCGCGCCTTTTCTCCTACATCGGCCCTCACTTGCTCCAGCTCGGCCATGTGCGCACCCGAGGTCAAGCTTTCCTTGTCCGGCTCGCCTCCGCCCTCATTTCCTCGCCCTCTCACGCCAACCACCATTTCTCCATCCCCGCTTTTCCCCCTCGGCCAAAAAAAAGGGGAAAGCAGAAGCTGATTCCGGTTTGCCGTCTCGGACAGGCAAGCACCTTCGCCGCCTTCCGCTCGGCCCTGACTCCGATCGGCATCTCGGACAGACAAGCAACTCCAAATGATCGTGGTGAGCATCTTCCTCCCCAACCCTTTTCCCCTCTCGTTTACTCCCTGCAACGCTCGATTTCTTGCACGCCCGAGCGCACCGCCGTGGGTCCACGTCGCCGGCCATGATCCGGTGGTCTCTGGTCCTCTCTGACTGCACGGTTGGAACCGTACATCCTCGTAGATCGTTTTTCCGCGCTTGTTTTTCGTTTGCGCTCGCCCTATCGCCATGACCGTGCACCAGCCGAGCGTTCCCCGCTCAGCGCCGTGTCGTCACCAAAGTCGCTCTCGTCGGCGTTTGGTGACGTGGATGGTAGCCGGGATTGCATCTTCTCACGCCGAACACAACGCATGCAGAACATTCCGGAGAGCAACTCGCCGTGGTTTTGGTCGCCGCCGGTGGCTCCCCTGAATTACTCTGTGTTTTTTTTAACACTGTATTATTACTCTGTTTCGCCAACACACGAGCTGCCTCTGCACACTTTTTTTTTTTTGAGAAATACCTCTGCACACATTTTCTTAAGGGAAAAAGGCTAAATTTAGAATGTATCTAGCTAACTTATGAGCTTTCATATTGCTTTCACCACCTTGATAAATAAAACTACAAGAAAAATTGATAGACCGAAGTTTGACATTAAAAGAAAGAAAAGCAGACGTGTCCCAGCCAACTGCACCCAAAGGGCAAATCTTTTTTTCCGACTCGAATCCACAACCTGTTTCATAAAAAGGAAGAATGTGACAACCACCACGACACTAACCAACTTGTGTAATGGATCTTCGTTTTCCTTTTTTATTAGTTCCTACATTCGTTATGTTCTTTTTTCTTTTCATGTTTTCTAGTTCCTTTAAGTTTTCTTCTAATTTTTGCTTATATGTGCGGCTTGTTAGTTTGTGAACTTTTTTCACCGACTTTGATGATATATTTTTTTTCATTTTTTGACGATTTCTTTTGAAAATCGATGAACTTTTTTTAAATTCGATGAACATTTTTCAAGTTTGATGAACTTTTTCCTTTTTGGATATTTTTTTAATAAATCGATATAATCTTATTTAAGATCGTTGATATTTTTATAATTGGATGAACTTTTTTTTAATTTGATGAACCTTTTTTTGGTTTTACGATTTTTTTTTCAAATTCGATCAACTTTTTTTGAAAATCCATCAACTTTTTCAAAAAATCGTTGAACATTTTTCAAAATCACTGAACTTTTTTTCAAAATTAATATAGGAGTACTTTGTTTGGATTTGTGAACCTTTTTTATCCCCCAGATAGGAGCTCCCAAAAAAAAAAGAGGTCCAAATCTTATCTTTGTCGCACGCTCCGTCCGCATCTTCCTCTCGCCTTCTCCAGTTCTCCGCCGCCGTCCGCCGCCGTCCGCCACTGTCCCGGCCTCCCCCCGCGCCCCTCGCCGTACTGCGCCTGCTGCCTGCTCTGCGCGAGCATAACCCCGCCATGCTGCACTGCTGCTGCCGCCCAGAGCCCCAGCCCCCAGACTTCTTCTCATTCCCCTGGCCTATTCAAATTAGAATGCTCAGAGTTGCAGCGCAGCCTTGAGTTCTTGATTCAGATGGTGCACAACAACTTATCCCTGAGTTGCCTGTTCCGGGTTTTTAGGTCATGATTTATTTCATTTTCTGCTATATATTTTTCAAAGATTTTTTGTCAAGTACATGGTTATGGACCGGATTCGAACCATTCCCAGGTTGACATTCAATTCATCCGAAAGTTATGATATAACCTTAACATGAGTTGATAATATGTTCCTTTATTTTTTTTTGTAGATTTGATGTCCAAGATGGTAGAACATTGATTGCTGTGACTAAACATTGTTGATGGAAATTTGGAGTCAACTTGCAGCAGGAAAAATGGCAGAGGCTACTATCCTGGTGGTACGAAGGCCCTATTTAGATCCAGGGGCTATAGCTAGGTTGAGCTAGTTGAGACTCAACTAACCCTTAAAACATCCAAACATATGGGCTAGTTTGAGTTAGATTGGAACTAGCCCACCAAAAAAACTATCCCTGTAAAGTGGTGCTAATTGGAGCTAGTTGTGGTGGGACAAAAAAAAAACATATTTTTCTCCCTCACCGAGCCGCACCAGATCTCCTTCACCCCGCCGCCCCCGTCCTCCTCCACCCCGCCGCCCCCGTCCTCCACCCCGCCGGCCCCGCCCGCCCGCCACCGTCGCCCCCGTCCGCCTCCAGCCCGCCCACCACCCCGCCGGCCCCGTCCGCCCACCACCCCGCCGCCCCGTCCGCCTCCAGTCCGCCGGCCCCGTCCGCCCATCACCGTCGGCCCCGTCCGCCTCCACCCCCGTCGGCCCCGTCCGCCCACCACCGCCGGCCCCGTCCGCCTCCACCCCGTCGGTCCCGTCCGCCCACCACCGCCGGCCCCGACCGCCCGCCACCGTCGCCCCCGTCCGCCTCCAGTCCGCCGGCCCCGTCCAGTCTGCCGGCCCCGTCCGCCCACCACCGCCGCCCCCGTTCGCCTCCAGTCCACCGGCCCCCGTCCGCCCACCACTGCCGCCCCCGTCCGCCTCAGTCCACCGGCCCCGCGTGCCTCCATCTCGTCCCCCCTCCCGTTCCCATCCATCTGCCCTCATCTCCAATGAGCCTTCCATGTGTTCTTCTCTGTTGCTTGGGAGGTGGCCACACAAAGCCGGCCACAGAAAATCCTGGTTAAAAAAGCTAAATGATTGAAAAATATATATTTATTGTCAAACTAACCCTATCATCCAAACACCACAAAAGGCTAAAGTTAGTTTAGGGTTAGTCTAGAGTTAGAAACTAACTCTAACCTCTAGCCAAGTTAGAGTATCCAACCAGGGCCGAAGAATTGCCACGGCAGTGGCATTAAATGCTGCTTCAGTTTTAGCAAACAAAGCAGCGGCCGTGATTGCAATCCCAAATAATATGATATTGATAAGTAATGAACTAGAGCTTCTACAAGCTTCTTTTATGGACACTGAAGTCAGGGTCGTTAAGTCATGTAAGAGCATCTCCAATAGACGGTCTAAACGTAAAAATAACTAACTTTTGGACCGTCTGATGCAAAAAAAAAAACGCTTCTTCAGCACACGATCTATATGTAAAAAAAATTAGACCGCGGGCCTTCTCGTGATGTAAAACGCAACAGCTCACGGTGCAAATTTACATCACGAGGTGCATTTGGTCCAAAACCAGCCGCCGCCCACGAACGCCCAACCGCCACTTCATTTCTCTTCCCGCCCGACCGCCTGCGTCTGCCCGCCCGCTTCCCGCCCGACCGCCGTCGCCCCCCGCCGTCCGGCGCTGCCATGGCCGAAGGCGACGACCCCACCACCTTCTCCTCCGCCGCCGCAGGTGGGCTGACCCACGTGGCCGCTGCCGCTGCCATCTCACCCGCAACCGCTGCCATGCCGCCGCCCCGGCCGGTGGCCACCGCGTCGGCGGCGAAGGCGACGAAGGGACGAGTCGGCGGAAAACGGGCGGCCAACCGCAACCACAACCCGTCCGACAGTTCTACGCGGCCGGTGAAGCTCTCCAAGGCGGCTGCGGCGGCTCGGGATGACGAATCGCAGCCGATGCGGTCGGCGGCCTCCTCCAGCAGCCCTACATCCATTCCTCAACCACCCCCGCCGCCACCGCTGGCCGTGGAGGACGATGTGGCCACGCCGACGGCCACCGCCTCCAACATGTTCGACGAAATGTCGCAAAGGTATAATTTTTCCGGTTGTCCTCTCGTTTGTTGTTTTAAATTGTATATGTTTTTGATTGTTTGTGCGTCCAATTGTAGTCTTGATGATGAAGCTTTCATGCACGCGACAAATGTGGCAAATGCTCATGAGGCAAATGATGATGGGAGGAGGCATGGGAGGAGGCCACTTTATTTTCAAATTTTTGATGCTAGTTCAATGCAAAACCGCGACTGAACTGTGGCTGACAGCAGCCGCGCGGCCGTTTTCAGATTTTTACACCTTTGCTTTGGACCATCTATTGGAGTTGCTCTTTTGGACCATCAATTTGGACCATCTGTTGGAGCTGAGCGTTTTTCGGAGCTCCAAAATGCATTTTTTGGCGGTCCAAATTTTACATCTCCGGTTTTGGACCGCCAAAATTTGGACCATATATTGAAGATGCTCTAACAGAAACATTGGTTACTCAAGCCCGGAGATTGGCTTATCACACTGAGGATGTTGTAGATCAGTATATTTATATTGTTGGCACACCCCATCCAAAGGGTTCGCCATGGTTGAGTTGCGTGAAGAAGATGGCAAAGAAGTCTAAATCTTTGTATACTCTTGATCAGATTGCCAATGAAATTCACAAGATAAATCAAAGACTTCACCAGCTTAAACAAAATAGGGACTAGACTCAACCAACCGGCAATTTTCCTGAAAAAAGCAATGACCATGAGCGTCAGCTGTACTTTCCTGGTCATGACTATTTGATTGCTGACGATGACCTTGTAGGGTTGGAAAAGAACAGGAAAATCTTGATCAACTCCCTGCATCTGGAAGATCACCCTCGTCTGCTCTTAATTTGTGTGTGGGGCATGGGTGGCACTAGCGGAGCTACGTTGAGGCCAAGGGGGGCCGTTGCCCCCCCAGCCTTGGACCAAACTCTGAAGTATTTTTTTAAGGGAGGGCTTAGATGAGATTTTGTTTAGCAATTTACAACCCAAAATACTCATGTTTTTTGCATTAGCCCCCAGGCAATTTGTACCAAGCTCCGCCACTGATGGGTGGTATCGGCAAGAGCACGCTTGTCTCAAGTGTGTATAGAGATCAGGCAGCCAACTTCCAATACGATGCATGGATTTCCATCTCCTAGTCTTATATATTGGATGAAATATTTCAGCAAATGTTGGAAAAATTAAATGTACAAGACACTGAAGAATCTGGTGTTGAAAATTCGAGGGGTGTGAGAACGGAAGAGCCTCAAGTGAAACTGAAGAGACTTCTGCAGAACAAGAGGTACCTGATCATACTAGATGATGTATGGACTCCCACAGATCTCTTAAAGATTAAAGATGTTCTTATTGATAGTGGCCAAGATAGCAGGGTCATTATCACAACAAGAAGTCATGATGTGGCCTCAATAGCAGATGAAGGTTGCAAGTTAAAAGTAGATAAATCGGGTCATGATGATGCATGGGAGTTATTCCAAGAAGGCATTCCCGAAAAGTGATGGTCACGTTTGCCCTACAGAGTTGCACGAGTATGCCAAATGCATAGTGGACAGATGTAATGGGTTGCCGCTTGCTCTTGTAGCAATAGGGAGCATGTTGTCCCTTAGAGAAAATAGTGTTAAAGAGTGGAAGCTCTTTAAGGATCAGCTTATTTGGGAGCTGGGCAATAACAAGGATATCACTGCTGTAGGAAGGATTCTTCATTTCAGCTACAAGGATCTGCCAATCTATTTGAAGAACTGTTTCCTGTACTGTTCAATTTTTCCTGAAGACTTTCCAATCGGAGCAGCTTACCTGGTGAAGCTACTAATCTCCGAGGGATTTGTTGATGTGAGAGGAACACGCAGTGTCGTGGGTATAAGTCTGACAGTAGATGTGTAGGGTACGTAAGGATGGGCAGAGCCTTAGCTACGGGGAGGTTGTATGAGTTCAGGCCCCTCTATGGTGGAGGTAAAAGCCCTACGTCTCAATGCTCTTGGGAGCTTGATGTCGAGTGGAATATGGATTACAGTGAAATGCTAACCCCTGCACCAGTGGGGAAGGGCGGCTTATATAGAGTGCGCTGCCCTTCACAACGGTTCGGTGTACAGGGGTGGTGTAGTGGCGAATAAATGTCTACGTTATAGGTAACATATGCCTTAAATGCTAATAATGGTACATGAAAGCGTATGACCGTTGCCCTCCAGGGGGGGGGTTATGATGTACAGAGTGGAATCCAGTCGGTAAGTTGGATACGTTCCGAATGCTCATTTCCGACTGGATGATGGAGAAATCGTCACCGACTGGATGATGGGAAGTCCTTAATTCAGTCGGAACTGACTAAGGGCCTTGTCCCTTATGAGGGTTAGTCCTTGGGTAGGACCTATAGGGCAGGCCTATGACCCTACCCTGGGACTATAACCCCATCATTAGTCCCCGAATGGATCGGGGTTGGAACGACGAAGCGATGCTTGGAGTACGGATCCGACTGGTATGGATGCGACTTTGGCGTTGTTTGCCTCGATCCATTTTGTCCTCTTGAGCAGTGATCCGAGTGGATATATCTGTGAAACGAACCATCAGAGACCGAGTGCTTCCGCGGAATCTTCTGACATGACCGGTCAACTGACAACGGCGGATTTTTTGGGATCGGTAAATTTCGGTTGCCGCGCGCTCAGCGGGGATGATGACATCGTCATCGAGTAGTATATGCCGCCTCGATTTCCGTGCCTTCATCTCCTCCACTAATATCGCAGCAACTGGTCGGGGGATAAGATTTCGGGGCCACCTGCTAGTGACCCAGTCGGAACCTTATTTAAACCTCTCCAGCGAGGGTTTCTCGTTGCACTCGCCTGATAACTCGCACTCGCCCCGCTTCTCCCGTGGCTTCCTGCGCACCCCAAGCTTCTTCCTTCCTCTCCTCCCCCGCGGATCTGCAGCCTCCACCATGACGAAGGGGCAGACGAGCAAGCTCGAGGCGTGGAAGAAGAAGAAGGCGGCGGCTCCCGCTCAGCGGCGACAGCGGACACTGCCCACGGGTTGGATCCAGGGGGATTTCCTCCCCTCCACGGTGACGGTGGCCGACATGCTGGAGCTGGTGGAGCAAGGCATGATCGAGAACAAGACGTGGATGCTGCCGGCGGAGGGCGAGACAGAACCGGCGCCACAGGAGGGGGAGCGCGTCTTGCTGCTCAGTCACGTGTACCGAGGCTTCTCTCTGCCTCCTCATCCCTTCTTCAGAGGTATAATGAACCACTTCGGGGCGTAGCTCCACCATTTTCCTCCCAACACAATAGCTCATCTTTCTGCCTTCGTCGTGCTTTGCGAGTGTTTTATCGGTTGTCCTCCCCATTGGGGGCTCTTTAAGCACATCTTCTCCGATAGATCCCAAACCATCAAAAGACTTAGCCAGTCGGACGACAAAACTCATATCCTCCAGCTCTGCGGAGGCTTAGGCTTCCAGAAGAAAAGCAAAAGTAGCTATCACGCTCTTCAGTTGTCTGAGTCCGTTAGGAACTGACAGTCGACTTGGTTCTACTGCCAGGACGTCGCTTGCCCGAATGCCGCGACTGGACTGCCGCCTTTCAGCCTAGACAGACCGGTTCCGCCCAGGCAACTTGCACTCACGAAGATGGAAAAGATCCAGATTGAGCCTCTGGTCGACGCGCTGATAGATGTCGTCCGCAAGGGAGTCACCGGCATAGATTTGCTAGAGATTTTCCTAGGTCGGCGCATCCAGCCTTTGCAAGCTCGACACCACGCCATGTGGCACTACACGGGGCCTGAGGCTCCACTCGGACTCACCCCGAATGCGTGACCGGGGAGGTTGTGACGGCATGGGTTCGCAGCATCACAGGCGCCTGCGATAACCCCAGAGGAGCCCGGCGAGTGAAGCCCTTTCGCGCGGACAACCCTCCTCCGAATGAAGTGAGTATACCTTGTCGAGTGCTTACAATTGTCTTAGATTTATCGCTTTTTCTTGTATCATTGTCTGACGTCTGATGTTGTCGACTGTATCTCGTGCAGGCGTGGACTAACTGGTTTTCCCCCGTCTCGAACGAGAATCCGGCTGAGGAAGAGGAAGGCAGCCAGGAGGGCAGCGTGGAGAGCGTCGAGTACGTCTCCGACAGTGGGGAGACGGAGGAGATGTCCAAAGAGGAGGAGGGGGAAGATTAGGAGCAGAGCTCGCCACCCCCACCACCAGAGCCTCGAACTAAGCGCCGTCACGAACCCGTGACTCCGTCGGCTCCTCCAGCGGCCTCGAGTGCCAGCCAGCTCCTCCCGTGGTTCCGAGCGCCTTGCCAGCTGCTCCCGTTGTTCCGAGTGCTCGGAGCACAAAGAGGACCAGGGACTCTGCTGCTGAGCCTGCGGGCCAACCTTCCAAGGTGGCGAAACCGAGTGGATCTAGACCTCGGAAGGCTTTGATTGAACTCATGCTTATTGGTCGAGTGGACTTTACTCGACAGAGCTGCTACCTCCGCCACTTCTCTGCCACGCCAGGAAGATGATCGCATGGATACAGACAATGTTGCCACATCCCAGCAAGGTACGTCGTGACGACTTCGAGAGCTTACATTATTGTTTCGCGAATTCAGTCTTTGATCTTGTCCTTTTTTTGTGGTCTCACATCGTTCAGTCGGGCTTCCTTCAGAGGTGATTCATCTCGAGGAGGACGACCAGAAGAGGTCCGATCAAGCCTCGGTGTTTGTCCTTGAGATTGTTCCATCTGCTACCGCTGCCGCCATGGACGCGCCGCCAACCGAAGCGATGCCGTCGACTGAGACAGTGCTCCTGTCGGCTGAACCTACTGGAGAAGGACTTGGGATGCCCAGGGAGTCTCCTGTGGTGCCGGGTCTGTTGACTATACAGTACGACGCCCGACACCTCCCGGAAGATCAAGTGGGAGCCGCCAAGGAGGCCATGGTGCAGGTGGAGTTAATGGCGGGTGATGCCAAGGGGGCATACGACTCCATCGCATCTTTGTACAAGAGAAGCTTCGAGCTCCAGGACGATATCCGAGTAAGTGCACTAGTAAGTATTTCCTTTTCTCTTGTAACCCACTGGGTGTTTCAGCGATATACTCAGATACAGTAGGATTATTTTGCAGTGGGTTCACTCTGAGTGAACCCAGTGGGTGTAGTCCCCGAGACTTGTGTCGAGTGCTTGCACCGGCAGTTGTCTTTATATACATTTTCTTTAACTTGATCAGATCAAAACTAATTTGTCCGAATGTTACCGGTGGGGGCACTCCGAGTGCACCTACTGGAAGTAGTCCCCGAGAGTAATTTTACTCAGGTCGGGTAGTAGTAGCCTCATAGGCTTGTTTTTTGTTATGTAGCTCAATAGGGCGGACCTGTTTGAGCTTCATGCTAGTGGGGTCATTCTTAGTGAACCCACTGGGTGTAGTCCCCGAGACCTTTGTCGACTGCTTGCGTCGGCAGGGGTCTGAAGAACTTTGAGCTTTTATTGTTTTCCTTGTTGAATGTGTCTGATCGTCTCTTTGTGCTGATTTGCAGAAGACTTGCATGATGGGATCAGCGTACAACGCTCTGATGGCTGAAAAGATTCAGCTTGCTGCGGAACTGGAGGCAGCTGTGCATGACTTGGCTGGTGTGAAGGGTGCTCTTGCTGAACGAGAGAAGTCCTTGGAGGAGTCCCGTGAGGCAAACAAGGCATTGGCGGCCGAAATGGAGAAAATGGGGAAACAAAGAACTGAGCTGATGGGTCAGATGAGGTCGATGAACAGTCGGTGCATATCGCAGGAGAAGTACGCCAGTGGCTGGGCTAGGAAGATGATTGCGCTTCTCGGTGGTAAGTTTATTCCGAGTGCTTCTTGACTTTGTATTTCATTCTGCGCTTACTTTCTGCTCGTCTTGTCTTTGCAGATTTTTGTATGGACGCTGAGGCTGAAGCAGCTGACGTTGAGCGGTCGGTTATTCCGAACATTCCACTCGGCGACGACGCCAATCGAGACATGCTCCGAGCGCACATTCGCCTTGGCAAAGTGGGACCTTTCATCGGTCGCCTGAGAGAGGTCGTCGGCCGAATCGACAAGGAGCTGTGGCCCGAAGACGAGTCCCGGCGGGAGATGGAAGGGTTGATGACTCGGCTGGAGGACGTCCCGAACCGAGTGCAGGCGTGGAAGAAGTTTGCTGCTCGCTGTGGTGCGGACGTGGCGCTGTCGCTGGTCCGAGTGCACTGCAAGGAGGCTCGCAAAGAGAAGTTGAAGGCGCTGCAGGTCGCCAACACCAAGAAGCTTGGATTCGAAGATTTCATGGAGACCTTCCTTGAGAGCGCCACTCGCATCACAGACGGGATCGACCTTGACACTTTCGTGGAGCCTGCCGGTCCCAGTGCCAGTCCTGACGACGCTTGAAAAACTTAACCTCGGTATGCCGAGTGGTACTTGTATCAAACTTTGACCACTGCTGTTGGCCGTCACATTCATGGTTCGGTGTGGATAAGCTTGATCTACACCGAACTGACTATCTTTAAACCAACTTTGAATTTGAATCGAATATTTTGCTCTTCCTTTGTCAAAAAATTCTTGACACGATTTTGGCTCGTAGTTTCTGTTTTGCGTTTCTTGGTGAAGCCAGTGGCAAACACGCGGAGCATGTAATTGTCAGTGGCAAACACGCGGAGCATGTAATTGTCAGTTGTCTTGACATCTGCATGAGCCTCAATGAGGATCTGCTAAGCCTCCGAGTGGATCTCTAGTATACACTCGAAGGGAGTTCTTTACTTAGGCGATTCGTTATCGCAGCTAAGTCTTCGAGCGTGACTGTAAGGTCGCACTCGGAGTGCGTTGCTACTCATGTGATTGTCAGTTGTCTTGACATCTACATGAGCCTCAATGAGGGTATTTGCTACTCATGTATTTGTCAGTTGTCTCGACATCTACATGAGCCTCAATGAGGATATTTGCTACTCATGTAATTGTCAGTTGTCTTGACATCTACATGAGCCTCAATGAGGGTCTGCTAAGCCTCCGAGTGGATCTCTAAGATACACTTGAAGGAAACTTTTTACATAGGCGATTCTTGATCGCAACCAAGTCCCCGAGTGCGACGTTTAGAGCACACTGGGAGAAAGTTAGTGCTTAGGCGATTCTGGATCACAGCTAAGTCCTCGAGTGCGACGTTTTAGTGCACACTCGGAAAAAGTTTGTACTTAGGCGATTCTTGATCGCAGCTAAGTCCCCGAGTGCGACGTGTAGTGCACACTCGGAGAAAATTAGTACTTAGGCGATTCTTGATCACAGCTAAGTCCCCGAGTGCGACGTTTAGTGCATACTCGGAGAAAATTTGTACTTAGGCGATTCTGGATCACAGCTAAGTCCCCGAGTGCGACGTTTTAGTGCACACTCGGAGAAAGTTTGTACTTAGGCGATTCTGGATCGCAGCTAAGTCCCCGAGTGCGACGTTTAGTGCACACTCGGAGAAAGTTGGTACTTCAGCGATTCTGGGTCGCAGCTAAGTCCCCTAGTGCGACGTTGTAGTGCACACTCGGATAAAGTTTGTACTTAGGCGATTCTGGATCGCAGCTAAGTCCCCGAGTGCGATGTTTTAGTGCACACTCGGAGAAAGTTTGTACTTAGGCGATTCTGGATCGCAGCTAAGTCCCTGAGTGCGACGTTTAGTGCACACTCGGAGAAAGTTGGTACTTAGGCAATTCTGGATCGCAGCTAAGTCCCCGAGTGCGACGTTTAGTGCGCACTCGGAGAAAGATTGTACTTAGGCGATTCTGGATCGCAGCTAAGTCCCTGAGTGCGACGTTAGTGCACACTCGGAGAAAGTTGGTACTTAGGCGATTCTGGATCGCAGCTAAGTCCCCGAGTGCGACGTTTAGTGCACACACGGAGATTTTTTTTTGAGACCGGAGTCTGCCAACGCGGAAGAGTTTTGAATCTGCAAAAAAATCAATCTGCTTTGTATTACTTCAGCGATACTTGTTCTTTACATTGCTTCAGTCGACGGTCACGTGTAAAAGTGCTTCAGGAGATCTCCGTTCCATGCTCGTGGCTCGTCCGTTTCCCTGTCGAGGTTGTAGATTCGATATGCAACGTTGTTCAACACCTTGGAGATGATGAAGGGTCCTTCCCACGCGGGAGCCAGCTTGTGAGGTCTCTGCTGATCCACTCGGAGCACCAGGTCGCCTGCTTGGAATGTACGACTCCTGACGTGCCGCGCGTGAAAACGCCGCAGATCTTGTTGATAAATGGTTGAGCGAGTCAGTGCCATCTCGCGCTCCTCTTCTAGCAGATCCACTCCGTCTTGCCTGGCTTGCTCTGCTTCGGCTTCGGAGAAGAGTTCGACTCGTGGAGCGTTGTGAAGCAAGTCACTCGGAAGGACTGCCTCTGCTTCGTAAACGAGGAAGAATGGGGATCGCCCTATAGATCTATTTGGGGTTGTGCGGAGACCCCACAGCACCGAAGGTAGCTCGGTGACCCATGCGCGGGCAGCATGTCCCACTTCTCGCAGGAGTCGAGGCTTCAACCCTTGAATAATAAGTCCATTCGCTCGCTCTGCTTGCCCGTTTGTTTGGGGATGCGCCACAGATGCAAAATCCACTCGGATACCTTGGCCTGTACAGAAAACTTTGAATCTGTCCGAGTCAAAGTTTGTGCCATTATCAGTGATTATGCTGTGCGGTACTCCGAATCTGGAGATGATGTCCCTGACAAACTTGATGGCCGTAAGGGCGTCGAGCTTCTTGACGGGTTTGGCTTCAATCCACTTGGTGAACTTGTCGACTGCCACCAAAGATGAGTGAATCCTCCTTGGCATGTCTTGAATGGACCGACTGTATCTAATCCCCACACCGCAAACGGCCAAACAAGAGGGATTGTCTTCAACGCAGATGTTGGCTTGTGGGACTTGTTCGAGTAGAACTGACAGCCTTCGCATCGGTTGATCATATCCTTCGTCATTTCATTCGCCTGCAACCAGAAGAAGCCAGCTCTGAATGCTTTGGCGACGATTGCCCTTGAGGAGGCATGATGACCGCAGGTTCCTGAGTGAATTTCTTCCAGGATTAACTGTCCCTCCTCGGGGGAGATGCATCGTTGAAGGACGCCTGAAATGCTTTCTTTGTACAACAGGCCATCAATGACGGTGAACGACTTCGACCTGCGGAGATCTGTCTGGCTTGAACTTCGTCTTTTGGTAATTCTTGCCTCAGGATGTATGCAATGAACGACACAGTCCAATCGGGGATGATAGGAAGAATCTCCATGATCAAATCAACCACAACACGGACTTCGACTTCAGTCGGATCTGTCAAGCTCTTTGGTTGTACTGGTTCCTCTGCGAAAGGATCTTCTTTAACTGAGGGAAGGTGAAGGTGCTCGAGGCAGACGTCACTCGGGACTGGTCCCCGAGTGGATCCAAGTTTCGCCAATTCAGCAGCTGCTTGGTTTTTTAGTCGCGGAACATGGTGGAGTTCCAGACCTTCAAACTTTTTCCCGAGCTTCCTCACCGCATTGCAGTATGTGGTCATGGTGGGGTTCCTTACGTCCCACTCCTTCATCACTTGATTAACTACCAAATCTGAATCGCCATAGACCATCAGGCGACGGACGCAGAGTGCGATGGCCATGCGCAATCCATAAAGGAGAGCTTCATACTCTGCCTCATTGTTGGAGGAATCGAAGTGTATCTGCAACACATACTTGAGTTTGTCACCTTTTGGCGATATGATCACAACGCCAGCGCCGGAGCCATTCAACATCTTGGACCCATCGAAGAACATTGTCCAATGAGCCGAGTAGATGTGAGTCGGTTGCTGTTGTTCTACCCATTCTGCTATGAAGTCAGCCAGAGCTTGAGACTTTATAGCTTTCTTGGCCTCGAACTTGATGTCGCAGTATAACATCTCCATTGCCCACTTTGCCACTCGGCCTGATGCATCCCGGTTGTGGAGGATTTCCGACAACGGGGCATCAGAAACGACAGACACCGAGTGGTCTTGGAAATAATGAGCCACCTTCTTCATAGTCATGTAAATCCGTAAATAAGTTTTTGATAGTGGGGATACCTCCGCTTGGAAGGAGTCAGGACTTCGGAGACATAATACACTGGCCGCTGAACCTTGTATGCTTTGCCTTCTTCTTCGTGTTCGACTGTGAGAACAGTGCTGACGACTTGATTTGTAGCCGCGATGTACAGAAGAAGGGGTTCTTTACTGAGCGGAGCAGTAAGAACCGGCTGGGTGGAAAGTAGGACTTTGAGGTCGTCGAATGTGATTTGGGCTTCGTCTGTCCACTCGAAAGTATCTGATTTCTTCATGAGTCGGTACAGAGGTAGTGCCTTCTCGTCGAGTCGACTAATAAACCTGCTCAAAGCCGCTAGGCAACCTGTGAGCCTTTGAACATCGTGTATTCTGACCGGCCGCTCCATTCGGACGATGGTCCCGATCTTTTCGGGGTTGACATCGATCCCTCGTTCGGAAACGAAGAAACCGAGTAACTTTCCGCTGGGAACACCGAATGAACAGTTGGCTGGGTTGAGCTTGATATCGTACCTACGAAGGTTGGCGAATGTTTCTGCCAAGTCAGTCAGCAGGTCGGAACCTTTGGGTGACTTGACTATGATATCATCCATATACGCCTCCACATTTCGACCGATCTGGTCAAGCAGGCATTTTTGGATCATGCGCATAAAAATTGCTCCTGCATTCTTCAAACCAAATGGCATAGTGGTGTAGCAGAAGCACCCGAATGGGGTGATGAAGGCTGTTTTTAATTCATCGGGGCCATACAGACGGATCTGATGATAGCCCGAGTAGGCATCAAGGAATGACAAACGCTCGCAACCCGCAGTCGAATCGACAATTTGATCGATGCGGGGGAGCGGGAAATGGTCTTTCGGGCAGAGCTTATTGAGATGCTTGAAGTCGATGCACATTCGGAGAGACTTGTCCTTCTTGGGCACCATGACAACATTGGCGAGCCACTCGAAGTGGTGTACCTCGCGAATGAAGTTGGCTGCCAAAAGCTTAGCCACCTCTTCTCCGATTGCCTTCCTCTTGTGCGCGGCGGACCAACGCAGGTGTTCTCGGACAGGCCGAGCAGCAGGATCCACATGCAGTCGGTGCTCAGCCAACTCCCTGGGTACACCTGGCATGTCAGCGGGCTTCCATGGGAAAATGTCCCAGTTCTCACGGAGGAATTGGATGAGCTCGACTTCCTATTTAGGATCGAGGGTGGTGGAGATGTTCGTCGGGGCAGTAGTGTCGTCCGTCGGGTGGATGCTGACCTTCTTCGTCTCTCCCGCCGACTGGAATGCGGACTCCGAAGCTGGCTTCTTCAAACGCATCAAGTCAGCGGGGTCGGCTGTCTTCTTGTACTCGTCGAGCTCGAGGACAGCCATCTGCTGATCGGCGATCCTCGAGCCGTGCTGCAGACACTCCTCGGCCCGCTGCCGATTGCCTGTGACAGAGATCACACCTTTGGGACCTGGCATCTTCAGCTTTAGGTATATGTAACATGGACAGGCCATGAAACGCGCATACGCCGGATGGCCGAGAATCGCGTGGTATGCACTCTGGAAGTCCACCACCTCGAACGTCAGCTTTTCCTTGCGGAAGTTCTTGTCGGAGCCGAAGACGACGTCTAACGCGATCTGGCTGAGTGACTTGGCCTTTCGTCCAGGGACAACTCCATGGAACTGCATGCTGCTCTCTCTAAGTTTGGACATCGGAATGCCCATCGCCTTGAGAGTGTCAGGGTACATGATGTTCAAGCCGCTGCCGCCGTCCATGAGGACTTTGCGCAGTCGGACTCCTTCCACCACCGGGTCGACGACCAGGGCCTGCCTCCCTGGGGTGGGTACGTGTGCTGGATGATCCGACTGGTCAAAGGTGATCGCAGCCTGAGACCATTTGAGGAACGTGGGGTTTGTCGGGGTGGCCATGTTCACCTCCCTGTTCACCAGCTTCAGTCGACTCTTGCTTTCAACGTCAGCAAAAATCATCAGTGTTGCATGGACTTGGGGGAACGAATCCTCCTTGTCCTCCTCATCCTGTTCATTGTCCCTTTCACTCGGCTGCCCTTTGCCGAACTCCTGGATCAGGAGGCGACATTGCCGAGTGGTATGCTTCGGAATTATGGCGTTGCCCTCTTCATCCATCTTCGTGTGGATTGGACATGGCTGGTCCAGGATGTGGTTTCCGAACTTCTTCTTCTTGGGTGTGAACTGAGCCTTCCCCTTGCCCTTGAACTTGGCATTGGTAACGGCTGCGGCCTCTGCCTGCGGAGTGGACGGAGCTTTCTGCTTCTGCTTCCGAGTGCTGTTCCCATCTCCATCGACGACTGCTTTGTGCTTGCCGCTACGAATGTGGTCCTCTTCTTCGCCATTTTCATAGCGTGCCGCTATCTCCATCATCTTGCTCATGGAGATGTCGCCTGTCCGACCGAACCGTGCGGTACAGATCTCTGTACCGCACGCCTGCCTTGAAGGCGCAGACTGCTTGGTGCTCTGTGATGTTCTCCACCGTGCGGTAGAGGGTTGTCCAACGCTGGATAAAGTCGCGCAGGGGCTCATTCTGCTCCTGGACATAGTGCTGGAGCTCCACGAGACCAGCAGGGCGTTTGCACATCCCCTCGAAGGTCCCGATGAAGACTCGAGCCAGATCTGCCCAACTGTAGATGCTTGAAGGAGCCAACTGGTTCAGCCACGCTCGTGCCGAGCCGTCGAGCATCAGGGGGAGATGTTTCATGGCGACCTAGTCGTCTCCACCTCCGATCTGGACTGCCACTCGGTAGTAGTCCAACAACGTTTCTGGCTTGGATTATCGTGTAAACTTGCTAATCCCCGTCGCCAATCGGAAGTTGGGAGGAATGTCAGCCGAACGGATGGCTCGACTAAAACACTCGGGGCCAGAGACGATGGTCCTGCTGCCACTTGGACGGTCTCTATCGTGACCATCGCGGTGGGCTCGGCCCCTGTCGACCCTCCTCTGGGCGATGTGTCCTCTTGCGTCGGGCCTTGGATCATAAGTGTCACCGACCGAACGCCGATCATCATGATGTTGGGGCCCGTAGGGCCCACCCCACGGAGGGGTGCGTGAACAGCGACAATCTTCGGGATTCATGGAACGGCTGCCTCCTCTGTGTAGCTGATGAGAATCGGGGCTGAAAACTGACCGATGCGTGTTCGCGTGAACAAAACTGTTGTGGATCCTGTTGTGCGACTAGGAGACCTCCGAATTCTGCTGCTGCGCCGTGTGCAACAGGGCACGGATCTGCTCGATCCCTTTGCCAGCCTCTTAATCAGTCGGTTGGAGGGAATCAACTATATTGGCGGCGGCAGCCAGGTTGAGGACGGGTGTGCGGAACACCTCCACGTTGCTCTGACGAGTGCGCCGACTGGAAGAACGGCGTGGCTGATGGCGAGCGCCAGATGTTTCGCCGACCTCGTGCTCGTTCCGGCCGGTTTGGAGGGGACTTTCATGGGAGTTGGCCATGTGCACTTCGGCTGCAGGCCCGTAACCCAAGTACTCGGAAGGAAACTCAGTCGGAACTGAGTCCGAGCACTGGGATGGCGGCGCAACTACAACCGACTCGAGGACCGCCACTTGTGAAGACGCGTTCTGGCACGCCTGAGCGTGTTGCACCCAACGCTGGAGCCGCGGACGGCGAGACCGCTTGTTACTGCACGTGACGGGGGCGAAGATCGACACCGGAGCCGACTGCTGGAGAAGAAGGATGCCGCGGGCACCGGCACGGAAGTGCGTAGCCCCGCGACTGGGGAGCGCCTCGACGTCGAGAGGGGCATCCCGAAGCCATGCCGAATCGTCGATGATGAAGGAGAGAGCGCCGAAGAGGATCTCATGACCCATGCGCAAATCTCCACCGGATGACATGATGAAAATATGTAGTCGCAAACTCGCCGGAAGTCGCTTAGACGCGTGCCCCACGGTGGGCGCCAACTGTCGTGGGTATAAGTCTGACAGTACATGTGTAGGGTACGAAAGGATGGGCAGAGCCTTAGCTACGGCGAGGTTGTATGAGTTCAGGCCCCTCTACGGTGGAGGTAAAAGCCCTACGTCTCAGTGCTCTTGGGAGCTTGATGTCGAGTGGAATATGGATTATAGTGAAATGCTAACGCCTGCACCAGTGGGGAAGGGCGGCTTATATAGAGTGCGCTGCCCTTCACAACGGTTCGGTGTACAGGGGTG